>NW_013665833.1:260455-280857 GCF_000517525.1 Limulus polyphemus | reverse complement strand
CAGTTTCTTTATCTCACAGAATTTATACCATTTTCTATTTGGTATTATTATGATTTAAGTGGCAAATTGGAATTCTTTGCGTGTTTAAGAACTTATTTTAATTTTCACTTATAGTCATCAGAAACATTTGACTCATCACTTAGTCCACCTTCGCTTCGATTTATTCACCCATCATAACCATGAGTGTAACGTAATCAGTACACTATCGGCTCAGTTATCATTTTCTCATTGCATTTTTATTCAAGCGAAAATGTTTGATTAATTAGATATTTTCTCTCTTTTATTTCAATGATTACTCCTTTTCTGGTAGTTGATGTATGTTTACAAGATATGTTACTTTCCTTTAATCATCCACTTTTGTTTTAATAGTCCTTTTTCCTTTTGTATCTAGCATCGTTACAATACGTTTGGTTACTGAGGTTTCTGTTTTTAATTGAATGATTATTCTTCCATGTTATGCCTTATGTTATCATGACACGTTTGATCATTAGGATTTCCTAATTTTCAGTGGTCTTTTTACATTTTGTGCCAGTCATTATCACAAGACGCTTGATCACTAAGATGGACTTTTTTCTTTGATTTTCCTTTTTAAATTTGGTACCTGTTATCGTCACTACTCTTTTTATCACTAAGGATAGTCTCTTTGTTTCAAATATCCCTCTTCATTTTACATTTGGCTACAACACGACATATTTCGCGAACAGAACTTTCTTCCATTTTTTGTTGTCTAGTTTTAATAATCTTTTTTTAAAATATTTTTTCCTATTATGACACATGTTTGGCCATTAACGTTTCACTTTATGGTTCAATGGATCTTTGCTATTTAATATGTAACAACATCACTACAGTTTTGGTGACTAGGTCCAATTTTTACTCTACTGATCTTTTTCCATTTTTTATTTGGCATCATTATGATACCTTTGATCTCTGAGGCTTCCTTTTTTATTTCAGTGACCCTTATTTTCCATTTTATATCTTGTGCTGGTAAAAGAGTAGCCTAAGAGTTGGCGATGGGTGGTGATGACTAGCTGCCTTCCCTCTAGTCTTACACTGCTAAATTAGGGACGGCTAGCGCAGAGAGACCTCGTGCAGCTTTGCGCGAAATTCAAAACAAACAAACAAACATTTTCGCCTCACGGAAAGAGATGTGACATATTCCTCCAGCTATAAGTTTACCCGGGGCGGTATTATATTGTCAAATAATCGGGATTAGTGTATCCAAATATACATGTCATGCATGTTATTACAGCTCGCATCTGCGCAGATACGCTAATATATTAGCATAAACAGATCGTTCTTATAACGTGTGATTAATCTTCCATTAATCTTCCGTTACGCGTCAGCTGGAGAAATTAGTTGGGTTAACATTATCATATACAACTGAAAAAATTAGTTGGGTTAACATTATCATATACAACTGAAAAAATTATTTGGGTTAACATTATTATATATTAGCACGGGAAAATTAATACTAATATTCAATGGAGGTTGATTGAACAAGTCCACGGACTTACAATGCTAAAATCCGGAGTCCAGTTCATCGTGGTAGGCACAGCAGATAGTGCAATGTGGCTTTGCTCTAAAGCAAAAAAAATAAAATAAAAAGTTGACACGATAAGCACAAATCAAGTGTATCAAATCAAGTTAGGCTTAGGTAAGTTCTGAAATATGTTCGTTATGACATGAGACGGGTTCATGACTGTACACGTATAAAAGTCAAGGTTTGTCAGTGCAGTAATACTTTCGAAATGTAGGGTATTTATTATGTTACAAAAGGTATATGTCATTGTAATACTATTTTATCTCATTATCATGAATTGGCGAAACGTTTCATTTAGTTGAGTAATACCATGTTTATCTTAATTTAAAGTGACACCTATTTTATTGCTATAATAGTTATCCAACCGGCTATAGTTGAACTTATTGAACAGTGTTACACTGAGTAGAGAGACTCAAAGAATACATGTTTGTCAGATCGGCACATTGGTCTTTATTTGCATACTACAGTGATTCTTGTATAGAGTGTCGTCATTGTAGAGACGTCCGATACCTGGATTATGGTTTTTCATTATAATAAATGATTAGTATTGAACTAACTGAATATAATTACGTGTATAGAAACATATCTTATGAGTAGCACATATATAATAATTATACTATAATTTCTGAAATGTTTAATTGAACACTAAAATATTGCTGGACTTTTTAGTGTATGAAAGAAATAAAAACTGTATCTACTTAAGAAACGTAACCTAGGCTATTTTAGTACGTTTTATTATAAGAGCACTGAAGGTAGAGTTTCTATACATATCACCCAAGAACAAGATACAATGAAAGAATCCTATTTACTCGAGAGTATTAACGAGTAATACATTTTTCTATTACTGTCACAAACATTTCAACTCTATTCTCAGAGCAAAAGCTCTGTAGCATTACTTAGAAGTTGACAAAATAAAAAAGAGAGAGAGAGAAGTCATAGCTACTGTAAGAAGACGTTGAGTCTTGTAATATTAAGTTTGTGAAATAATTTTTTTAAGTTAATGCTCTATTTTTCATTCTCTCTGATTACCATCACTAATGGCGGGTAAAGTAGAAGGGATATGTCAAAAGCCCGTTTTCTTTGTCAATAGCTCCGTCCTGTCACCCGGAACTTAAATGGTGGGGATTAATGGGAGGGGTGGGGGTGGCAGACAAACCTGACAGACAGTCTCACCTGCGTGACATGTCCTAGACATGTCCTAGCATTCAACCATGAAATAAACTGCACAGTATATCCAGTAATCGTTTCTTAAGAGCAGAGATAGAATTCACATTATGTCAAATAAGAAAAACTTGACGTTGTAGGCCATTAGAAGCAAGAACTATGGATTTTGTATATACCGTCGAATCATTCGTGTACAAAATCAGTTCTACGCCCCACTAATTACACAAGCACATGAAAGGTACGACTAGGTCTCGTTTAATCCAACCCACTGACATCAGAGGATTGAGCAGACTGCGTTCAATTCTATCATAACGTCTCGCGAAACGTGTTTCAAGTAGTTGGTGGAGCGTTAGACTCAATGATACAGGTTATGGACGACTGAACGAGGAGTGAAGCTGGCCAGACTCGTACTTGGATATGTGCCCATTCTCCGTTAGCCTTGAAATTTCCATTTCAAAAACGCTTTGCGGTGAACTTATGTATCCTTAACAGGAACCTATCTATCTATCTGTCCTCTCATCCACCTATTTGGTGTCTATTTGAAGACATATTTGTCTCTCACTCTATACTGTCTTTAGTTTTTTTTCACCCGCTAAGTAGCCTATATCTACCTGCCTGTTTGAAATACTAAAATCACTATATGAAGACTAATGTGTCATTCGATTCATCACTTGTCATGTTAAATTTGAGTATTTTAAACAAGTTGTTTGCTGAAGAATTCAGAAGGATAAACAAGTAGCGTTAATGCCACGTATTCTTCATATTTTATGTAAATATAGGTACAGTAGGGTAAATGAAAAATAACTCATAACACCATACATTTACCTACATGTTTATTGGGCTAATATACGTAGTTCGCTATCTATACCAACCTATCTGCTTTCTACCAGTCATTCAGACTGTATATAAACACACCTTGAAAACAGATGTGCTTATACTAGAGTATAACAGTATAATTTAGCCAGCACATTTACAATCTTAGATAAACATTGGAGTAAACAAAAATGTAATTACTTTCTTAATAACAGGACTTGCTACAGAACAAGACGGCTCACCAAAGAACACTTTCCTTCATTAAAACTACTTCTTATTCGTATAAGGAAAGCCTGGTTTTTACGAAACGTTTCTTCACAAACAACTATTAATTAAAAGTTTTACTTCAAACGATTAGTAGAGCACAGAATTAACAGCAGATGTTGTTCCTTAGTCGGTCTTTGCACGTAATAGTTTCACAAGAAATTGTGCTTGCTGTGTTTTATGTTGAGACTCTTCTAGAACAATACACACAACAACCTGAAATATTAAATACAACTCGTTTACTACAGTTGGCATATACTTATTCAGGAGTAAATCCTTGTTCATTTATCTTTGTTCTTGTCCTGCGGGCGGGTGCATTATAAGAGAGACAGTCAACACCTTAACCGACTCGCTACGTTCCCTCTGATCAGTAGTTCAAGTATGAGGACGGTGGTAAATAACCTTAGTAGTTTTAGTACAAATACGAATTTATATTTCTTAGCTAATTACACCACGTGAGAAAATGTTGTTGTTGTTGTTGTTTTTTTGCATTTAATCTTACTTAAAATAGACATAAAATAAATTATTCTAAACACAGATTGCCGTGGTTATGGTAGGGGGGGAAAATCTAGTATACGGGTAAGGGTAAACACTACACTGATTTAGCCTTTAGAAACAAATTAAATACTAGAAACTAATTTTTGAAAAGATTCAATGAGTTTGTTTCACGCAGTCCAATGAAAGGTGATCTATAGAAACGAATAGCTATTAATTAAGGAACAACATATCTGCCTCATTTTTGTGAGAACATAAAATTTGCATCGAAATGGAATACAGTTTGTTTTTTACTAGCGAGAGTTTATATTTTTCAAAATAGTTGAAGATTCTTTCGTTAGAAAGTTTCAAATGGTAATTTTGACGTGCACGAATGTTATATTAAGTTATGCCACGTAGTGTCAGTTCTTTAAACTTGTGATGAATTGCAGTCATGATAATAAAACGTTTGTTCGACGAAATATCTGATAAAGAGGTTTCAGATGAAGGTGTGGCAATTCACCAAATGCATGTTTTCAAAGGAAAAAACAGAATAAAAACCGGTTTGGGAATGATAAAATATGATGTGTTGTTGTAGCTAGGAATTTTTCTCCCCTTACCCTAGCTATCAGTAATATTTTTACAAAACTTCCACGTTTTGATAATTAAGATTCTTTGGAACAGATTGAAACTGAAAATAGTTGAACTTTTGCTTGGCTGTCTAATGATAAATTTATTGACATCTATCTGAGCGTGGCTGTCGTATAAAAGGGGGGCATTTATCATTCACGGTAGGCTATCAAGAAAAAAAAAGCTGCTATTTTCTGACATTAAAAAACTGCTCATGAAAGATATATATATATTAAGCCTCCTCGTGGGCTTAATATTAAAAACGCGATTCTTATTTCTTCTGAATTTAAAACCAATTTTGATGGAAGGGAAATGGGGAAAAATGCCAATTTGTTAAACCGCTAATGAGCTCAAGATTTACGTTCCCGAGGGTTTGAGTATTGATTTGGAATAAGCACGTTATAGCGGCATCAACTTTAGAAATCAAACTAAATTTATTTATATTCAATTGAACAGAGATTGATTTGATTTGTTTTGAATTTCGCGCAAAACTACTCGAGGGCTATCAGCTCTAGCCATCCCTAATTTAGCAGTGAAAGACTAGAGAAAAGGCAGCTAGTTATAACCACCCACCGTCAACTATTGGATTATTCTTTTACCAATAAATAGTGGTATTGACCGTCACATTATAACGCCCCCAAGTCTGAAAGGGCGAACATGTTTGGTGGGACGGGGATTCGAATTAGCGACCTTCAGATTGCGAGTCAAGCGCCCTAACCAACTGGCCATGCCAGGCCAAAAGAAAGTAATAGTGACATCAATCATCACCTGGTATTCCCAGATGGTCACCCTTCCAAGTACTAACCAGGTCCAACATTGGATGTCTACGGAGATCAGACGAGACCCGAATTTTTTCAATGTGGTAAGCACGATAGGTACAAACAGAGTAAACACAATCTCAACAACCCTAAAATATATTAGTTATAGTCTTTTTCTTAAAGCCAGTAAAAACAAAAAAAAAGCTACTTATTTGCCTTTGGTTATTTGTCATCATTCTCATTTATAACGTTAAATTCAGGGTTCAATCCCTGTGTTAGTCACAGCTAAGAGAGCTCATTGTGCAGGTTTGCGCTTAACAACAAATAATGTCATTCTCAATAAGGTTATGTTCTATATATAGTAGAGCTGATGGCACTTGCTGCACAAGGAGATCGTTATTTTCCAGAGGAAACATTTTTAAATACATGTATTTAAAATCAACAAACATTTTAAGGTGTATGATAAAATGGAAAATTATTAATAACTAAATGGTAAATTGAAATGTAAGTTGTTGTTTAATAATAAGCCGTGTGATGTACGAGCGTATATGCCTTTACGTCACAAAGAAGTTAACATCTTATATAAGTCCTTTATTACTACATAAAACAGCAAGATGCCTGCAAGTGCTAGAACGATAGGTTAGGTTATAAAGTAGCCAAGTACTGTGTCGTTTTGTTAGCAATAATATTCCAAAATCGCCAAACTATTTTCTTGGATTAACTTTATTACGTGAACATTTATTAGAACCTTCTACTAAAAACTGAAGGTTATAAAGTAGCCAAGTACTGTGTCGTTTTGTTAGCAATAATATTCCAAAATCGCCAAACTATTTTCTTGGATTAACTTTATTACGTGAACATTTATTAGAACCTTCTACTAAAAACTGAGGGTTGAAAATTAACAACAACAAAGAGGAAAAGAGCAATAAATGTTCTGGAGAAAGAACCAAATCGGTTACATTATCTTAAAGAATTTTATGTATTTGATTTATGTAAGAGACAAGGAGTTTCTCATTACTTGTGGAAATGTCAAGAGATGTTATTTGCATCAACAAACTTTCTATAACCAGTGCTGTGGCAAAAGTTATGATAAAAGTTTTTTTTACTTTATACGTAACAATGTAGAGTATTGAAAGAAGTATGGAAAGGCACATATGATGCAAATACAGGAGTCATAAAGAGTAAGTAATGGCAACTAAACGGTCTATTTATCATGACTTCAATAGTTTTATTCCAGAAAATACAAAAGAAATGGAAATAAGTTGTACAATTTATTAGTATTCTGTATTTACTTTAAACAGAACGTTATATCTTGTTTCTGTGTTACCATAAGTTTATCAATGTATCATTCTGAAATACTGCTCAAAATATTCTGCATTACTTCTTACAATTGAGCTAAGTTGTTTGGTTGCTATTTGACTTTCTCAGTTTCCAGATAAGCCCATACAGTCTTAATGTTGCTAGTATTCACATTGGGGCTTTGTGAATGTTCCCTGAGCCTTTTTTTTATTTCCAGGTATCGTTTCACTGCATTTGCTGTATATTTGGAATCATTCTCTTGATGGAAAATGAAGGGTTGTCCAACAAGTCTTGCTCCTGGGAAAATGATATGGCTGGCAAGAATCTGTCTGTGCATATCAGCATTCAGGGTGTCATCAATTTTGGCTGTTGTACGTTGAATGTGATACCGTCCCCCTCTCTGCTATCGAACAAACTATTGTTATTGTTGCCGAACAATTCGAGTTTGAAACAATATGTATAAAGCATTCTTCTCCAGTTTGTTCATCTTGTTGTTTGAAATATGATTCTCATTTCAGCCTTTTAATTGATTACCTCTCTTAAGGTGTAGTTTTTCAGCAGGTACACATCCAGTGAGGTCGCTTCGTACTAGTGTGTATGTTACTGTTCTGTAGGTAAGCTTCACGCCTGTACTCACAGCAAAATCTATAGTGGATTGGTATGCATCACGTAAAGAGCAAATACATAATTACTTAGCATTACTTTGAAGAAATTGGGTTTTTATAAACCTATCGCTTCTATCAACAACATTAGTTTGATGTAAGATCTTCAGAGATTCCATACAGCTCCTACTGAAATAGGAAATTTTATCTCAGTCTTTCACATTGTGCTATAGCCTTTGCCAATCATGGGACCCCATGAGCGTATTCACTACACTACTGTTGCTGGGAATAGTATTGTAACTTTACAGACATTATGCTTGGGTGGGATTGTGTGGTTTGTTGGTTGATAGCCAATCACGGTGCAAGTACAGCCCGGAATAGGCAGGTGGTTAGGGCACTTGACTCGCAATATGAAGATCACGGGTTCGAATCCCCGTCCCACAAAACATGTTCGTCCTTTCAGTAGGGGACGGGAGCGTTATAATTGGACGGTCAATCTCACTATTCGTTGGTAAAAGAGTATCCCCAGAGTTGGCGATGAGTGGTGATGACTAGCTGTTTTCCCTCTAGCCTTTCACTGCTAAATTAGGAACGGCTAGCGTAGATAGCACTCATGTAGCTTTGCACGAAATTCAAAACAAACAAACTTTTGATAATGAAGAATAATGAGGTTTAAAGGTATTAGAGTGTGCTATACGGAAAAGTGGTTTAACAACTTTTATAACAGATTCCTGCCCTGATTTAATTATTTGATCTAAAAATTAAAATCAATCCTGCGATTTACTATTTTAAACATGAACAAGTAGGAAGTGTCGAACTGTTTATCATTTTTAACCACATCAATAATAAACATCCCTTTAATACTACGATACGAATAATTTTCAAAATATTTTGTGTTTGTTGGAAGTTAAGCACAAAGCTACACAATGGGCTATCTGTGCTCTGCCCACCGCGGTATCGAAACATATTATATAAGTGGCACATTAAAATAAGCAACAAGACTTTCAGCAAAACATTAACTTAGAAACAAATCATCATTCCACTTGATAAATACTGATGACAGTATTTTACCAATTACGCGCCAATGCTATTACATTTGGGAATCGAACACCGGGTTTTAGTGGTGTAAATCCGTAAACATACCGCTGACCCACTGAGGGGCATGAATACGTTATCGTGCTCAGAACGTTGAATGAGATCCGACACGTTAAGCATATTTAAACGTAATAGCGTCAACACCATGTGGGCCGTGTCAAGTGACACAGTTATGATGTCGTAGTGGCAAAGCCCATTGAAACACAGTACATCAAGCCACTTTCTGGTGTGTGAGCACACAGGGGTTTGTTAGGACTAGACACAAACACATACATAGATTGATAATCAGGTCTAAAGCGATTTTCAGATATATACATATATATGATAGATGTACTGTTAGAAGCACTGAATTGACTTCAAACATTACACCTGTTTCATATCTATGTGCTTTCTGAATTTGATTTTTGTGTATCATTTCCGACATGTATTAATATGAAATATACAATGTTTATTGATTAATTTGCTTTGTTTGTTTGTTTTTTAGAGCAATACCACATTAGGCTATTTGCTGTGTCCACTGCGGGAAATCGAACCCCGGATTTTAGCGTTGTAACTCCGTAGATTTACCGCTGTCCCACCGGGGGACAATTAATTTGTTTTAAGAATATAAATAAAATGAGTTAATTGAGTTTAGTTAACATCAGATTTTGGTTCATTCGGTAAGTTTTGATTCAAAAACAACCAACAACTTAAAAGAGAAAATCATCAACAGCATATAAACACTTTTTAATTACTTTAGAACTGTAAAAATTATATCGATACCTGTCTGTTTTATTATGATATTTTGGACATCACTGTTTACCTTCTTTGACCATCCTGATAAATAACGTGTAGAATTGTAAAAATCATATCGATACCTGTCTGTTTTACTATGATATTTTGGACATCACTGCTTACCTTCTTTGATCATCCTGATAAATAACGTGTAGAGTTGTAAAGATCATATCGATACCTATCTGTTTTATTATGATATTTTGGACATCACTGCCTACTTTCTTTGATCACCCTTATAAAGAATGTATAGAACTATTGTGATCATTCGGACACCAGCTATAACTAGGCTTTTTAATGGACAGGAAGTATTTGATTCATACAAAAGCATATAACTAGTCTTTATATGTTTTGTAAGTAAACTACATTCTACTCTTTCTTTAATGTTAGTTTCATTAGCAGTATTGAATGAATTGTTTTATGTATATATATATGTGTGTGTGTTTGTTATTATGATTATTTTGCAGTGTTAACTTACCATTTAGATTTAGCACTAACCTAAATGTCCTGAGTTGGTAAAATCTCGTGAAATATAAGTTTTTGTCTTATGATTTTCTATACGTCTAGCTAGAGTGGTATTTTAAAGTAGCTATATTAAGTACCAGATTATTATTTAGTTCCGTTCCATATAGGTGGCTCTCTTTGACCAGAGGTTAATGATAATTCTTTTGACACCAGTGATCCTGTGAACCTTTTTTACCACTTTAAGATATCAGTGATACCAGTGATCTTGTGAACCTTCTTGTACCATTTTAAGATATCTATAATCACTTGGATATCAGTGACACCAGTGATCCTGTGAACCTTCTTGTACCATTTTAAGATACCTATAATCACTTGGATATCAATGACACCAGTAACCCTGTGAACCTTCTTGTACCATTTTAAGATAACTATAATCACTTGGATATCAGTGACATCAGTGATCTTGTGATCCTTCTTGTACCACTTTAAGGTATCTTTAATCACTTGGATATCAGAATAGTGGGTTTTTATCAGCACTTAAATGTTTCAGCAGATAGTTCAGATCTAATAACGAGTTCGTGCACTCTTTTATTGCAGAAATACACGGTTTTAGGTAGAGACGTTTTTTTTTTCAGTCACTTCTATTGTATATATTAAGAACAGGAAAAAAAAGTTAATAGTTCACAAGAATGAACATCACACACAAGTTGTTCTGGTTCTCCTTTGAGTTTTTTGTGTTATTAAAACCACTTAATTTGTAGCTAAGAACAAGTTAGGTGGACAGTTTGTGGTTCAGCGTGCATAAAAAATGCAAAAGTTAATAGTTCACAAGAGTGAACATCACACACAGGTTGTTCTGGCTCTTCTTTGAGTTTTTTGTATTATTAAAACCACTTAATTTGTATCTCAGAACAACTTAGGTGGACATTTTGTGGTTCAACTTAGACAGCGTGCACAAAAAACAACAACAAAAGTTAATAAAGCACAATGCATAAATAATTTCACGTAACCAGAATTGTTGTAACTTCTCACGGATATTTTAACAGAATAATGACTCGATTTGGCTATTCTTGTTATAATATTTCTTGGAATAACCAAGAAGGTGGAACGGGACGAAAACAGTGCAATTACTGTGTTTTTTTTTCTTTTTAATCTGAACGGACCGAAATATTAGCAGTCGAATTCGTTCTAAGATGTACGGAAAACATTAATCGAAACTGCTGGGCATTTGAACAATGGAGTGAGATACATTCTACAAATACAACCCACGGGTAGCTAAACTTTTAGTTCGTAATTGTGTCAACTAGAAGCTAGCAGATGAAACCCACCTAATGCGTTAACATTTAACAGTGTCGAAGCTTAATCCCATTTGTCCCGTTCTAAGCTCATTATTAAAGTTAAAGTTAATTAATATCAGTCTGTTAATTACACCATTTAAGTTTTACTTAAGCCTTAGCTGATTTATATCGCTTACATTAGACATATACAAAGTCTAATAATATTCTGTTTTCTTAGTGCAAAGCCACACAATGGGTTATGCGCACTCTGTCCACCGAGGGGAATTGAACTCTTGATTTTTACCACTGTAAGTCCATAAATTTACCGCTGACCTTCCGGACGACCTGTAAGAATAACAAATCAGTGTTTGATCAACCGTAAATCTTTCGTGCTAATAATTTCTCGAACACAAATTAATGTATATGCTTCCTTCCGGAGTAAAAGCCAGTATATGATGATTGGTTTATTTGTCAGCTTTCATAGCATAGCATCTTGTTAATATTCTTTGGTAGAATCCTATATTCTATACGAGAGGGTGACATTCGTGAATATTTAAAACATTCTTATTCGTAAGTTATTTTAGTCTTAAAATAATTTGTGACCATGCAACGAATAAATAAGTATGACATTGATTTAAACTTATGTGGCAAATGTAATTGGCACACCAAGAACCAATGAAATCTAGCAATTTTGCAAGTTGGTAAGTCAGAGAACGATTATTTTTCAAGGAGAATGGCTCGGCTTAACTTATCAGTTAATATTTCGACGAAGCTGATAGTAATCGTAAAATGTCTCCCCCTGAGAAACGGTATTAAAATAAATATAAGTACGGATTCAGTTAATCTTAAAACTGTATAACCAATTACGGATAAAATCGCGTGTCAACGTCACACGCATGGCTCTCAAGGTGTAAACACGTACCCACGCATGATAGGTTTGAAGAATAGTGTTACTTCGTATCATCTGTAATATTGTACCAGCTTTTCTCTCGAAACAACGGAACCACGGTGAGTCGCCACTCAATGAAATGTCACAAAACCTTCCGTATCATAATTTTTTTACACTTTCGTTTTCGTCCGCAAAGCTATCAGACCGAAGCCACGTGACAGCAAGGTGTGAATCTGGATCGTGTGAAGTTGTAAAAGAATAAAGAGAAAATACTAAACAGTAGAAAAGATTGAATGATTTACTGCCGGATATACTGCAATTTTCAAAGACGTTCCAACCAAGCTATTAAAGATATACATATTTTCCCTGAATTCCATTGAACCAGAACGTAATTAGAGATCAAGAATCTTTCAAGTTTAAAAACTACACGTCGCCTGTCAAGAGCAATTTGTGCCACGCCAAAACAGGTTGGTGTGTGTTTTCATTTTGTTTTCCCGTCAAGTATTTTGTAACTAAAATATTCATAAAAGAAAAGTTACAATCATTTTAAACTTATTATAAAGGGTTTACGAAATAAGTGTCTTTATGTAGAAACTAGTGATTGAAAAAAAAAATTACATCCCAATCATTCTGTACAGAAAAAGCTCCTGCTTCAGTTTCTCTATGTTCAACATGTTTACGTTGAAGGGAATTTTTACTGTTGATTTTGTGACAGTTGTCGACTGAAATGTATCTAAAAAGTTTAATTTTAAGTTGGTTGAACAGCTTATTGACTACTTCACGAGTGGGTAGAACGCTGAGATTTGTTTGTCTGTGTGAGATAAGTAGAGCTTTCAGACTTGTTTGTCTGTGGAAACTGAGTAGAGCGTTCAGATTTGTTTGTCTGTATGCAAACTAAGTATAGCTTTCAGATTTGTTTGTCTGTATATGCGAGCTGAGAAGAGCATTCATATTTGTTTGTCTGTGCATGTGCCCTAATTAGAGCGTTCAGTCTTGTTTGTCTGTGTATGCGAATTCAGAATTGTTTGTCTGTGCATGCGAACTGAGTAGTCGTTCAGTTTTATTTGTCTGTGTATGCGAACTGAGTAGAGTATTCAGATTTGTTTATTGTGTATGCAAGATGTTCATTTTCTGGGCGTTTTTTTTTTTTCTTACTGGAATACACAGAAATCTAAAGTCTCTTTGTGAAGAAAACAATTTTCTATGTTCATTAAATTTAATAAATCGTAAAAATTAATTAATTGAAACATCAGAGCAATTGTAAATCACAAGGGCATGATGAAATAAAAATAGACTGAGACGTGAGGCTTAGAGAACCTTTGGTAATCCCATTTATTACTCGTGTTAGATCAAAAGTTAGTTAAAAGCCGCTTCAGACTACCTAATAAAATAATCGTGTTTTATTGCAATCATAACCTTCGAATAAAAAATTTCCGAAACATGATAAATATATGTTAATGCAATGAGCATGCGCTCTCTTTTAACTATTATTTGTTTCTTTTCAAACACATTTAGATAATTCACCGACAGGAAACGCTGTAAATCGAAGCGGGATTTCACTAGAATAATGTGCGATTTGCATAACACAGAGAAATCACTTGATAGAATCCGCGTGTTTCTTCTCTTTGGTTTATTGTCTTAAACATATAGTAGTGTTTATGAAATGTTTTCAAGTTTAAGTAAGTTCCATAACTAATCGTGTGCTAACAATTTTGAACTACAGGCCAGTAATATGATGCATCGCCACCTTTATTTAGTATATTTTATTACATATCTTGCTGTTTGAGACAAGAAACACAAATGTTTTTAGGCAAGAAATTTGTGATCGAAGCAACTTACAAAATAATTCATAGGCTATAAAGAAACATATTATGTTTACTTATAGGCTGTGATTTACATGAATGAACTGTAAGTGTATACATATTGGTGTTATGTGTATATATGTATACTGTGTACCCGGTACACAGTATACATATATATACATAACACCCATATGTATACACTTACAGTTCATTTATGTAAACCATAGCCTATAAGGAAACATAGGGTACACAATATACATATATATACATAACACCCATATGTATACACTTACAGTTCATTCATATAAACCATAGCCTATAAGGAAACATAGGGTACACAATATACATATATATATACATAACACCCATATGTATACACTTACAGTTCATTCATGTAAACCATAGCCTATAAGTAGCATAGGGTACACAGTATACATATATATATATATATAACACCCATATGTATACACTTACAGTTCATTCATGTAAACCATAGCCTATAAGGAAACATAGGGTACACAGTATACATATAAACATACATATACATATATACATGTAAACTATGTTTCTGTACATTCGGGACACCATGGTATTTTATTTTAGAGTTTTTGGTCTAAATTTTACATCATTTTTTTATTAGCAATTTAATGACTTTTACAAAAAAAATCACTGTGAAAACATTAAAAGCGTACTTTAATTATGACCCAAATAAAAATAAATAAGCTTACGCAATGTTTCCAAAATATTTTTTTTTTAGTTATAAGATAATAAATCAGATATTGTTTTACATGTTCATTGTCCTGATAGTTCTGATTTCTCTATAATAAATTAGGATTAAATGAAACAAACAAAAACCATATTTGGATTTCCGGAAATATTCTGTTTAAACATTTGAGACAATTCCTTCGAAATGTTTTATTTTCTTAATTAAATATAAAGAAAAAAATAAAACCTTCTTAGAGCCGTCTTTACAACAGTTAATTCCTCTTTTCTCCCCGGCCAAAAGTTAACGACAACAATAAAAAACAAGCCATTGATGGATGATTATTACAGAATTTCTACTTCATGAGGACCATATAATATATTCTAAACTAAATACATTACTAGAAAATAAATAAATCAATAAATGATTAGATAAAAACAAGAAAGGAAAACCAGTTGAAGTCAACTGGTAATACAAGCTTTCCGGACATAAACAATGCAAACCTGTATGCTAATAACACTCAAATTTTGCGATAGTTTTAATTGTAAAAATACCTCTGTGTTATCTGAGGTCTTCATTAATATATGTCATCATTTATTGAAAATTTAATAGCGACTACACTCACTACTCTGAAGATTTACTTAAAGGTGTCTGAGTAATGACTGACTGACTGACATCAGATTTCTACTTTGTTTGCCTCCTGACTGACTTTACTTCACGTGTACATTTTTCTGGCTTGCGTTCAGACGCAATGTTTCTTTGTGAAGCCTTCGGCCTTAATATCAGTCATATCAAATATCTACGTTATTACTAAACTTGGGTAATTTATTCTACTTATGGTGTACTTACGTGATTTGTAAGGGGTCGTAGTTCCAATTCTAATTGCTAGTTTCATTAGAATCAATAAGGTTTAAAATGAATTTTAGCAAGTTTCCGAGCTATGATTATGACCTTAAAGATTATTTTCTATTTTTAGCTTATTGTGCAAACTTTGCACTGATCTGAATTTTATGTTCAAATTTTGTGAGGTATTATTGAAATTACCGCCAAAAGAATAAATAAGCAGCATGGGTTCCTAACGAATGATTTAATGCAATTTTATCAGTTTTTATTTCATTACCGTGAATGTAATTTTGAATTATTTTAACCCTGATTTAGACGGACTAGGCAAGGCCTAGTGCGTTGTAAACGCTCATGGCTGCAGATCAAGAGGTATAATGTTCGCGTCGCGATTCCGCTAAACACATTCCACACTTTCGGCTGTGGGTGCGTTGTAGGAGTGACAGTCAATGCCTTATTTGATTCAGTGTTGGAGAAGAAACTTTGTGACAGCGGGTGCTGCTCGCTGGCTACCTTCTGTAGTCAGTAGTTCAAAGCTAGGGACCCCTATACCTGAATTCTAGGGCCTATGACCTGGCTGTTTAGCTCACGTGTGCACAAGATGTCTTTCAGGTTGATAATACCAACATCGATTGACATAGTCTGCTATCAACAATCGATATAACATTTATTGCCATAATGGCCGATCAATATTATTTAACGAATTTTTGTTTCTAGATTTTTTGTTGTTGTTATTATAAATACTTCTAACTTAAGAAAAAATGTAATTCAGTGACTATGTCGATTGTCAAAATAACTTCATAAGTTCAAGATTATTGCAATACTCTGTTTACATGTTAATTATTTATTAAAGAGATTAGTGAGGAAACTAAAGTGTATGTAAATTTACATATATTTGTACTATGTAACCTATAGTATTACCAGATTAGCAATTGTTTAACATCTGAGTTGTTGTGTGACTTTCCAAAAAAAGTCAAAAGACTAGGTCCTTGACGTATTGCCATTCATCATTTGACCGTTTTGAGCTATTGAAACAAGAAAAAAAAGTTAATAAAGGTCTAAAATAAAACATATCACAACTTAAAAGCGCATACTACACGTAAAACACGACATACATCATGAACACAACTTACACCCTTGCAACTCCTTGTGGACATGCGATGTACTGTTTTCATGATGAATTCTAATTTGCTAAAACAAAAACTATACACTAGCGCCGAAGTGGCGCCACCACGAGCAAGGATCCGAAACAAACGACTAGTTTATTTTATTATTAAGGTTTCCTTTTTATAAGCAATGCATGCTCTTAATCTTTATCGAATCAACCAGGCGAGATAATTGTGGAGTTATATTGCAAACCTAATTCTCAGTATTTTGTTCCGAGTCAAGCAACTCAGCTAAGAACACGAATTTTACAAAGTGTCTTAATATCGTATCAAAATTATTATTATTATATATATATATATATATTTAATATATCACCTAAGTAGGATACTCAAATTTATTTTATGGTCATAAACACATTATGTTCCATATAAATACATGTTCTTTTGAGAACATAAAAAATACATAATAATAACAAGATGAGACATGTTCCAAAAATTTTAAAATTTGAGTTTTGCCTTTTTTTTTTGTCTTGTGGGATAGAAGTCTAAATCCTAATTACTTAAAAGTTCAATTATAAACACTATTGGAATTTATAGTCATTTAGGGGTAAACTTTCATTAAGGTCATATGATTCCCTTTTAAAAGTAGATTTCAATTATGAGAAATCCTGAAACTGTAACTATATGACGAGTTTAACTTCAAGGAACATAATCAGTGTAATTATGTAAAAGATGCACTATCATTAAATGTTCTGAGATTGTAATTATCTAAAAAACCCACCTTCGCCAGAAGTTAAGAGGTAAAACTTTTATTGCTAATAATGAACCTGTAATTATCAAGCATGTTGTCCTTCAAGGATTCTCTTATGGTTCTAGATATTTCGAGGTTCGCCAGAAGTTAAGAGGTCATACCTTTATTGGTGATAATAAATCTGTAATTATCAAGTATGTTGTTCTTCAAGGATTCTCTTATGGATCTAGATATTCAGAAGTTATAGGGTCATACCTTTATTTGTGATCATGAAGCTGCAATTATCAAGTATGTTGTCCTTCAAGGATTCTCTTATGATTCTAGATATTCAGAAGTTATAGGGTCATACCTTTATTTGTGATCATGAAGCTGCAATTATTAAGTATGTTAACCTTCAAGAATCCTTTTACGGTCTTTGTTGACTAGAAGTTTCCAAGAAGGTTGTGAAGCAATATCTCCGTTAGTGGTCATGAAGTTGGTTCTAGTAATTTAGAGGATTCGCCATCATGAAGGATTCTAAAGTACCCACTTTTCTCAGATGAATCGAGGATCGTACTTTATTAGATAATGTGGTTTTAATTATGAAGAAGATACACCAACGTGAGAGGTTAAATGATTGTCATTTTCCTGAGGATCTTCTTTCATAACTAGTCCAACATTCTTAATTATCTAAAGAATCACTTTCACGAAAACTCATCTGGTCCTACTTATTTAAGGTATCGTTCTCGTTGGTAGGTTCTGCAATTACGTAGAGAATTTACTTTCTTGAAAGGTTGGATGATCTAAATATTTGGAATATTTACTTTAAGAAATTTCTAGGATTTTAGTGAACCAGGAGATCATCTTTTTGAAAACTTATCTACAGAACTTTGTTATTAAAAAAGAAAATAAAAAAGATTCACTTCAAAATATTTCATAACCGTTATATTTCAACGGTCCTGAAAATTCTTCTAATACAGAAAGAAAACACCCTTCGTGAGAGGTTATGAAGCTCTGTTTATCTGCGAATAGTGCTAAAAATCTTTCTGATCTAGACGATCCACTTGTGTTATTAGCTAAAAATATTATTTTGTTGAGATATTTATAATTAAATTAAATAACCTATTGTAGAAAGACTCCTTCATAAGTCATGTGTAAATTATATTCTCAAAACCACCCAGCTCCGTTAGACGTATTGAAAACCACATTTAACTAAAAGGTCTATCTTCACAAGATACCCTGGGGACAGTACTTTTGTAAACAAAGAATCAATCTTTATGAGGACTATATTTCACTCGAGGATCTTATCTTCATGAAATACCTAGAGGACTACACTTTATTGGAAGTTTATCTTTTTTCGAATGTCCAAAGGACCTATATTCATAAAAATGACTATTTCTTTATCATGAAGAATCTATCTTCGTGAGATGTACAGGGGACTGTACTTTGCTGAAGGGTCTGTCATATAGATTTTAATATAGTTGCTAATCTATGTCTTCCTGCTATTACATATACGTCACATATAATAAACATTTCGGATTGGTCTTACTTATAGAAAAGTAAAAAAAAAAAAAACGCGCAACAAAATTAAGGAATTACAGTTACTGTTAATGTATGTGAATGTATGTATTTATTTGTTCACCAGCACACTTTTCTGGTTACTTGCTTCATAAAATACACAGAATTAGACACAGCTGATAAATAATGTTTTTCAAAAAACTTGCTTGATCGTAGATTGTTAAATACATTTCATATTGCAGGAATAACGTATTGTTTGTTTGTTTTTTGTATATAGCAAAGCCACTGTGGAGAATTCAACCCTAGATTTTAGCGTTGCAAGTTCGTGGACTTACCGCTGTCCCACAGGGGGACAGAATAACGTACATAACGTTGTTTTTAACATTTAGAGCTTACTCGTACTCATTGTGCAACTTGGTGCTTAAAGACAAACATACAATAAGTAACAACATAACTATGTTATTGTAGCGCTCCCTGTCGTTCGAGAATGGGATTCTGGGTATTCTTAACAGTATTCGTTATTACGTTCTTTCGAAAACATTATCATTGATGATAAATAATATTCTAAAACTTACGAAATAGAAATAAGGTCGTGATATTTTACGCTGGTATCTGCACTTTAATAAGTTGCTATCAAGACGACAAAATTAATATCCACATCACACAAAAGTATTAAAATTCCTAAAGTTTAAGTGTTAATAATTTCAAAAGCTTTTTCCATATATGTTTGAAGGTTCCATCTCCAAATTGGAAGCCAACACCCTATTTAACGTGTTGTTCTTTTTCACTTTAATATGATGGACTGAAATTATAATCCAAATCTCCATTGACCTTACAAAAACGCAGTGGTGTGTCTAATGTCCAAACTAATATTTCACTTATAGTGCTACAGTAATAGTGAAACAACACCTGCATTGGCAGTTAGGTGAAAACACATTCAAAACAACGAATAAAAGGGGGAGGTCGACAAGGCTTATGGGCTGATGAACTCCGGCGTTAAATCGTTTCAGAAGGTAGTAACACTGCCTTCTCTGGTTTATTTAAGGTTGAAACTGCCCATCACGTGTTTTCTTGCTCCATTACGTTGCCCACAAAAGGTTGTTATTCAGTTATCTTAAAAGACAGCCCCATAGTTTAGATTAAACTTTGAGAACGACCGTTAACGTTGAATATCTTTGCCAACAATTACCTAATAATTACTTCCTATCTGTATTAGTAACTACGCCTTATCTGTCTAACTTTATATGCTTTTTTTCGTCTATTTATACATTATGTATAATAGCTTATGAGGAAAGTTAATTTTATCGTTTCTTGATCTTGCCTTAGTTTAGAATCTGTAATAATGATACATTTGTTGCACTTACAGAAACTTGAGATACAAGCTTGTTGACTCGGTTTATGTTACATCTGTGTATTTTCTAATGGCTGACAAATATTTATCTGACTTTGTACTTTACTTATCTTACCACTTGTGATGCCATCTTCTGGTAATACTTCATCATTAGAAATGAAAATATGGCATCACATAATACTTTCTAGGACATATCCACCACATGTAAATATGTACACCTAATGATACCTTCTAAACATATCCACCACATGTAAATATGTACACCTAATGATACCTTCTAAACATATCCACCACATGTAAATATGCACACC
>NW_013665833.1:237622-259455 GCF_000517525.1 Limulus polyphemus | reverse complement strand
AAATATGTACACCTAATGATACCTTCTAAACATATCCACCACATGTAAATATGCACACCTAATGATACCTTCTAAACATATCCACCACATGTAGATATGTACACCTAATGATACCTTCTAAACATATCCACCACATGTAAATATGCACACCTAATGATACTTTCTAAACATATCCACCACATGTAAATATGTACACCTAATGATACCTTCTCAACATATCCACCATAATGTAGATCTGCACACCTAATGATACCTTCTAAACATATCCACCACATGTAAATATGCACACCTAATGATACCTTCTAAACATATCCATCATAATGTAGATATGTACACCTAATGATACCTTCTAAACATATCCATCATAATGTAGATATGTACACCTAATGATACCTTCTAAACATATCCATCATAATGTAGATATGTACACCTAATGATACCTTTCAACATATCCACCATAATGTAAATATGCACAACTAATGATACCTTCTAAACTTATCCACCATATCTAAATATGCACACCTAATGATACCTTCTAAACATATCCACCACATGTAAATATGCACATCTAATGATACCTTCTAAACGTATCCACCACATGTAAATATGCACACCTAATGATACCTTCTAAACATATCCACCATAATGTAGATCTGCACACATAATGTTATCTTCTAGGATTTATCCACCATAGTGCAAAAAAGCAGTTGATAGAAGTTAAATGCTGTTATTACTTTTAATTTAGATGTTTCAAAACAGCGTAAAAAAATACGAATAAGCAGTTGACTATGTTTTTGTGTCTTAACAGACTGTATATTTTGTGAGTGTGTTTTTGAATCTGTATTATGCAGAATATTTTATACCCACATAAGAAAAATTATCAGCTCATTTTTAAACAAAAGAGTCTCTTGTGTATGGGTCATGCATCTTCCCTAGTGCGATTTTCAAATATCTAATGATAACTTTTATTTCTTCGACCTTTAGGATAACATCAAAATTCTATTTTGTATTGTAATAAAATTTATTTATTAAATTAACTAACACATGAGCAAATCATCTCAGTTAGTTGAACACCAGGGTTCCAGAACAAAATATTTATATCAATAACTTTTGTCACACCATCTCGTACTAACTCAGTTTCATCTGGCCACTAAGTCACACATTTAATTTGTATAGGCCTAATTTATTTTAGGGGTTCAGCAGACAAACGTTTGTCCGCCTGCTTTACACAACTTAACGGTTAATTAAGAAGGAACAACTTTATTTTTTTCAAAACATAATTTTTCACAGCTACACCAGAGAGATTTCTTTGAATAACTTTCAATAGTAAGTTGTATTGAATTGATAGAATTACAAAAACATGAGACAAGTGTGTAGTTAGCTCTTGTATTTACACTTGTTTATTACATTACATTAGCTTTTCTGTGGTGGAGTCAGTATAAGAGAACCGAAAGTTTAATATAAGTTGGTTTGTTTTGAATTTCGCACAAAGCTACACGAGGGCTATCTGCGCTAGCCGTCCCTAATTTAGCAGTGTAAGACTAGAGGGAAGGCAGCTAGTCATCACCACCCACCGCCAACTCTTGGGCTACTCTTTTACCAACGAATAGTGGGATTGACCGTCTCATTATAACGCCCCCACGGCTGAAAGGGCGAGCATTTTTGGTGTGACGGGGATTCGAACCCGCGACCCGCAGATTGCGAGACGAGTACCCTAACCACCTGGCCATGCCGGGCCCTTAATATAAGTAACAAATGAACTACCTCACTGTTTATCCCGGTTTGTTGTTTGTTTTAGAGCAAAGCCACAATAGGTTATCTGCTGTGTCCACCGCGGGAAATCGAAACCCGGATTTTTAGTGTTGTAAGTCCCTAAACTTATCGCTGTCTCACAGGGGGACAAACCTAAGTAAACTGAACATACTGCGTCAAATAAACATTGACTTTAAAACTATTTTCTTTCATTATTAACGGATAGAACTGACCACAATCTGATGACTTTCTTTGGTTATTTCAAAAACTTTTCTACTTGATCACGAAAGTTGCATATTTAAGTCTGAAAACGAGGCTTAAAGAATACACTTACTTTAATCAACACAGGAAAGGTTAGAGATGTTTTATTGTTAAGCTATATTCTGGTGCACTTGTTACTGTAAACTTTAGAGCATCATAGAAGGAGGGGGAGTGCGGTTAGTGATTGATATGTACTTGACCATCCCTACAGACGTTATTTCTCTTCGAGAGGAGCTTTCCTCACCATTCTGTTGTAGCCCACTCGATTTAGTGCTGCATTTTGAATCATTGGAGATTGCTTTAAATATCTGCAAGTATTTCGTATAGACATTTTTCTGGGAAGTGTTGATAATCATTTATAAACAGCCTGTGTCATCATATCACTGACATAAACACTTTTGTGGAATAATGTAAATGTTATGAATGTGTGATATAAACAAAATTACTCTCGTAGGACTGCAACATAAGTATTGAGTTAAGTATTTTCAAGCAGTCTTTTACAAAAAACAAAAACGAAACAAGTTTTGTATCACAATTATCCTTAAAACAAGTGTTTTTAAGGAAAACTTAAATATATTATTAGCAGAATTTGTTGGCCCCTAAAATCATACTATAACTTCGATTTCTGTGGTTATGCGCGTTTCTAATGCAGAAACAATTAAAGAGGAGTAGTTACTTCCGTCTCGCACACCAGGAGGCCAGAGGCAATAGCTTAGAAAGTATTTCACATGTCGAAAAGTGTATTCCTACAACAACACATGCGTTGCACTTTTTGTCTAATAGCTGACAAGTTAAAATTATATATTGTTCAAATGCACTAACCATGAAAAATAAAGCGAAAACTAGCAATCGCTTTTAAAATTTTGAGCTGTTTAATACGCATAATTTGAAAACGTTTCTTTGACATTTATTAAATGACATACTTATGTGCCTCTTGTGACTGCTATGACAAGCAGTTTTTACATACAATCATTTTAAATACATATTGTTTTTATAAGTACTTTGTTCTTCAACACAAAAATCACCCTCTGACTTACCAAATAATAATAAATTCTTAGGCCATCTCACTTGTCTGTTATACCAGTGTCAGTAAGGTAAAGCAAGTTAAACTTAGTCAAATTAGTCTTATTGGTAGCAATGAAAAGTAGTCTTAATCTCCACTGAAACAGCACTGACCTCCTTACAAGCAAACTAGTTCATTCAGTCTGTGAGTTTTTTGTTTGTTTTGGCTTTGATGGTATAGTAAATTTATAAAAAAGATGACGTTTTGCAGATGAATCCTCCAGTTTTCGCCTATCATCTTGTCTTTACATAACGAGCTTAAAAATAAAATCATATATTTTTTCTTACAATTCTGTTTTTCTTACTTTGGATGTTTTTGGAGTTATTACAAAATATTTTCTGAGAACAGCAGTTCTAAGTCTAAATAACTCTGGGGAAACTTATTGACCAAGCTAGCAAAATAATCAAAATGTTCGCCTTTATCAATTTCTCGAGAAGCTCTGCCCCCTTCTCGGCAGGCAAGATAAGTGTTGGTGGAATGTGTGTAGTTACCAAAACCTGCATTACCAGCTAACCAATAGAATGGCACTAGTAACATTTCAACATTGCATTCCCCTGTTTGCTGTTATTAAAATAAGGGAGTGGTTGTTTAGCAAAGAAAAAAAAAGGCCGTTACATCCTGACCATGAATTCAAAATCATCACTAGGCTCTACTTGGACTCAAGCTATAAATGATCCGCTTATCTTTATATTGAAGCCTTTTTTTTTTTTACTTTTCCCTATCAAATAAATACATAATAGGCTCTTGCTACTGGTGTTTTAAAAATACCCTTAAAGTAATTTGTAAGTATAACTAAAAATAAAACGTGCGTATGATCTGCTAAATCAACGGATTAGTCACCTCAGAATTAACAATATAGTGTAGGCTTTTCAATATGTTGAATGGTGTAAATGCATCTAGATAATATAGGGTAAACTTGTCAACCTGTTGAATGGTGTAAATGTATCTAGATAATATAGGGTAAACTTGTCAACCTGTTGAATGGTGTAAATGTATCTAGCTAATCTAGTCTAAACTCGTCAATCTGTTGAATGGTGTAAATGTATCTAGATAATCTAAGGTAAACTTGTCAACCTGTTGAATGGTGTAAATGTATCTAGATATCTAGGGTAAACTTGTCAACCTGTTGAATGGTGTAAATGTATCTAGATATCTAGGGTAAACTTGTCAACCTGTTGAATGGTGTAAATGTATCTAGCTAATCTTGTCTAAAGTCGTCAATCTGTTGAATGGTGTAAATGTATCTAGCTAATCTTGTCTAAAGTCGTCAATCTGTTGAATGGTGTAAATGTATCTAGCTAATCTAGTCTAAAGTCGTCAACCTGTTGAATGATGCAAATATGTCTAGCTAGTTTTCCTTTACCAAGATAAAAAAGGTTACTGAAAGAAGTTAGTCAACAAAACAATACTCCACAACTTACAAATTAATCTCTCCTATTACTCAATACAAAAAAAACTAACCTTTTGCTCCTTCCATGCACACCAAAGTGTTTCTATTTCTTCATTTACGTCACCTCCATACGACGCCCACCCCCTATGTCAGGTAAGGATGTATCACTGTGGTCGAGAGGAGGAGAAAGAGGCCGGTCCCGATATTTCCAAGAACTTTCTTGTTGGTCTAAATCGTGACGTCACGGTCGTGATTTCACCTGGAACAGACATTCTACTGTAAGGTTGAATGAATGAAAAAAAAATCTAAAACGCATTTCAGCCCCATTCCCGCGGCTACGTTTGTCTGAATTAACCATTATGAAAGAAATGGCAATAACTCTTAGTTAGTGGATCTCCTTCTGTTAAACTGTACAAACTGCAGTTTGGTTTCTCTTGACGACAATCCTCAGCTTTGCTTTGTTGATTACGTCCCATGTGATATTGTTTACTGTAGAGATATTAAGTAGTTGTTGTAAATATGAATATTGTAAAATCTTCTCTGTTGTTTGCATCTATCTCAATGTTCACCTCACGCGTGATATAATATTTTACGTTAGGTTATATTTTAATATTGAACTCAAATATTGAAACTCACTGAAAGTCCAAATTAACAGCATTAAACAATGCGAATGATGTCACAAAAGGGAAAAAATAATGCTTGATATTTTCAAAGAGCTATTAACTTCATAAGTGAAAGTATTATCATTATCTAGGCTAATGCTAATATAACATCATTGCCATTAAATGCAACGTCAGACAACTATGAATGATAGAGACAAAATGCAATATCACAATACGTCAGCAAAAAGTACGGTTTATAAGAGGATAAAGGAACGGAGAACAAAAAGTCTGTCCTTCAGTATGTTCCAAGAATCATATTTAGGTTAAACATATGCCATGGAGATTTATAAACTTTTCCTGCAGCCAGATCGTTTTATTTATTTATTGTCTATTTATTGAATTTCGCGCAAAGCTAGTCGATGGCTATCTAAGCTTGCCGTCCCTAATTCTAAAGGAACAGTGAGATTGACCATTACTATATAACGCCCCCACGGCTGGAAGGGCGAGCATATTCGGTGATGATATTCGATGAGAGCCTTAACCACCAGGCTATGCCAGATCTTAGCGATGTGGTAGGTTGATTCGTGTTTCATTGATAAGGTGGGTTAATTCACGTGTCTCTAGGAAGCAAGTTTAAACATTTTTAACAGTGTGGTGGATTGGTCCACTTTTTCACTAAAAAGAAGTTTATACATATCTCACCGATGTGGTGGGTTGATCCATGTTTCACTAGGAAGAGATTTATACAGATCTCATCGGTATAGTGGGTTGATCCACGTTTCACTAGAAAGGGATTTATACAGATCTTATCGGTATAGTGGGTTGATCCATGTTTCACTAGGAAGAAGTTTATACAGATCTTATCGATATAGTGGGTTGATCCATGGTTCACTAGGAAGAGATTTATACAGATCTCATCGGTATAGTGGGTTGATCCACGTTTCACTAGAAAGGGATTTATACAGATCTTATCGGTATAGTGGGTTGATCCATGTTTCACTAGGAAGAGGTTTATACAGATCTCACCGATTTGGTGGGTTGATCCATGTTTCACTAGGAAGAGGTTTATACAGATCTCATCGGTATAGTGGGTTGATCCATGTTTCACTAGAAAGGGATTTATACAGATCTTATCGGTATAGTGGGTTGATCCATGTTTCACTAGGAAGGGGGTTTATAAAGAGTTCATCGATGTGGTGGGTTGATACATGTTTTACTAGGAAGAAGTATATATATAGCTCCCACAGGTGTGGTGGGCTGATCCATTTTTCATTTGGAAAGTGGTTATACAGGGTCCACCCATATAGTTGACTGATTGATATTTCATTGGTGTAGGGATAGATTCATGGGTCTTATGTATATTTTAGGTTAATCCATGTTTCAATTGCATGTTGAACTGATCCATCTTTCATTACTATTGGATGAGCGTAGCCTTATGTGGTTCGCGACGCTATTATGTGCTAAATACTCAGTTTTCCTAAACTGTCTGCAATACAGATCGTCAACTTTAAACTGATTACGTAAACAGTAATACATTATCTGTTTTGGTAGAATATAGAACTTTGATCGATAATTATTTAATATTTCGGCTTGATAGATAGAGATATATAAATATATGTTTTTGTTGTATATCTGTATATGTTTAATTATTGCTGGAGTTCCTGTTAATGTACCCTCATACTTCTTGATGATCTTTTCTGATGGAATCCAGATAATTTTCAAAAATTAAAGCGTTAAATATTTAAAAGCCTTCCTAGAAAAGAACCTCAGAGCATTGGAGATCAGTGCAGCGAAGCGTTAGTTTTTAAAATTGAATTAACATTGAATTAACTCCAAAAGAAGTGACAATGAATGTTTAAGAACAGAGCCAAAATTTTATGAGACGTTATGTTAATTAGAATCAAAGTAACATTAGGCCGAATTCCGTTTGCGTTTA
Organism: Limulus polyphemus; assembly: GCF_000517525.1. NCBI lineage: Eukaryota > Metazoa > Arthropoda > Merostomata > Xiphosura > Limulidae > Limulus > Limulus polyphemus. The sequence continues at coordinate 252,451 of NW_013665833.1, read as the reverse complement.
TATATAATAATTAAACACGAAGGGAAGCTTTGTTAAATTTTTGATAATATCTTAATGTACAGCGTTTGATTAAACTAACCGTAAGAACATCAACTTTGATTTAAAATAATCTAGTTATTATTCACGTTACAGCTCAGTTTATGTAGAAAGTTTTATGGGGAAATAAAAGAGTGGAACGGTTTCAGAAGAATGAGTACCCATCGTTTGATGCAAGGATTTGGCAGAAACCTTTTAAATAAACAACACCAGGTAAAGATTGTCTGTTTTGTTTTAAATTTCGCGCAAAGCTACACGAGGACTATCTGCGCTAGCCATCCCTAAGACTAGAGGGAAGGCAGCTAGTCAGCACCACCCACCGCCAACTCTTGGGCTACTCTTCCAGGTAAAAATGTCCATGCGTTTGAAATTTAATATTGGTGTTATCTAGCTGTTGATTAGTGTAAAATCTTAAAGATTAAACATCCCAGAACAGACTTAAATGTGTTTAATCAGCTGTTATAGTGTATACATCATTACTGATTCAGCACCACAAAAACTCAAATCGTTTTACAGTTAAATAGTTTTTATCTGATGCATAATGTTACTGACTAAACATCACAGAGCAGGGACTTAAGTTCCTTGAAAATTAAGTAGTTTTGTTATGCGTCTGTGTTATCCACCTGTTATTTTATCTATGAGTCTATTGATTAAACATCACAGAGCAGAGACTTAAGTTGGTTTAAAATTAAAGTTCTGTTATCCACTCGTTGTCTTATGTAAAATTTTGCTGATTAAACACCACAGAGCAGAGACATAAGTATGTTTGAAGTTAAACAGTTCTGTTGCCCACCTGTCGTCTTATGTATAAGTTTCTTGATTAAATATCACAGAACAAAGACTTAAGTGTGTTTAAAATTAAACAGTTCTGTTATACATCTACTGTCTTATGTATAACTTTGTTGATTAAACACTACAGAGCAGAGATTTATATGTGTTTGAAGTTAAACGCTTCTGTTATACATCTACTGTCTTATGTACAATGTTACTGACTAAAAGTCACAGAGCAGATACTTGTGTTTAAACTTAAACAGTTCTGTTATACATCTACTGTCTTATGTATATGTGTGTTGAGTAAACATCACAGAGCAGAGACTTAAGTGTGTTTGAAGTTAAACAGTTATGTTACCCACTTATTGTGTTATGTACAATTTTGCTTATTAAACACCAATGAACAGCGACTTAAGTGTGTTTGAAGTTAAACAATTCTGTCATCTACTTGTTGAGTTATGTATAAATTTGTTGATTAAACATCACGGAGCAGAGACTTAAGTGTGTTTGAAGTTAAACAGTTCTGTTACCCACGTATTGTGTTATGCACAATTTTGTTGATTAAACATCACGGAGCAGAGACTTAAGTGTGTTTAAGATTAAATAGCTGTATTATCCACTTGTCGTTCTATGCATAAGATTACTGAATAAATATCAAAAAACTTAAGCGTGTTTGAAATTAAAAATGTGTGTTAACCAGTTGCTACAATGTATATATATATATAACGTTGCTGATCAAGCATCAAAAATCAAACAATTAAGTTTTTAAAATGATTTTATTGAGCTGTTGTTTTATGTATAGCATTATTGATTAAACACTACATATAACAAAGACTAAAATGTACTTTTGTGATATTGTTACACATACAATAATGAAAAACAAACAAACAACAACGTGATTTTAAAACCTAAATGCTAGTAAATTCAAAAACTTGGACTATCCTCTCTAAATGATATAGTGTGAGTAATATTTACTGTCAAAAAACACAAAGCAAAAATGCAATTGTTTTAAAATAAAAATAATTGTGTATGCGACGTTGTTCGTTCAGTGAGGACTTGCACATGTTGAAAATTAAACGATTTTGTTGCCTACTTGATGTTATGTTTGTAGCATGTTTTTATAAGCATTCCGCTTAACCAAATTAAAACATTATTTTCTGGTGAAATTGTTTGAAATAGTAGTACGTAGTACATCATCAAACTAAAGAGTTGTATTTTCTATAATTGAAACCACATGAAGAAAGTAAACATTTACTCGTACTGAAATTAAACATTTATATATACATAGAACAAAATAATGAGCAATATAGCCAGCCGTCTCGTTTTTTACTTGAAGTAAGCACTTTTAATTTTCATTATTGCAATATGTTGAATGTGCAAGTTAGGCTTAGATAGGCTGTAAATAGTCTAAAACTTGTAAATCATACTGATTTGTATACTTCTCAATATCAAAAAATGTGTAGCGTATTTATGAATGAAATCAATATGTGGTAGACGACATTTGGTCTCGCCACCTTATTTATGTGCTTCAGTATCATAAAAGATCTAGCTGTTCACAAAATTATACCCTTCTTCAGGCTATACTTGGCAGTTGAAAATTAACACGGCATTATTTATGTGATAACGTACGGAAAAAAAAACAACATGTATTTATTAATTTAGTGAGGGAAAAGTAACAGTGAAATAACCTAGAAGAATATGAGCAAATCAGGAGAGCAACGTTAGTGTGCATCAATTATAATTAAACATGTGACAGAAGAGAAATAAAAGTAAAAGTTTTGATGTCGAGTTTAAACACACGAGATTAGAAATTTGCGAGCTATGTGTTCGTTTTCTATAAGAACATTTATTGTTAAGTCGTTAGACTACAATAGATGTAATTATTGCGTAAACATCGTTCTGCTCTAATACTTAGTTTGTTTACTGAGTTTACTAACCGTCATTATATCTCCTGATCAGAGTAATTATTGGCCAATTAAATATCAAGAAATGTGGATATTAATATTTAAGAATTATTGATTACTTCAATCTACTGACGTTACTACTTACCTATCAAGATTTTTACAGACGTAAGTAATTACTTGTTAATGTAACTTAGAGTTTTGCTAGTTAGTTGTTGGTCAACTTGTGTGTACCGACGTAAGTAATTATTAGTCAAATAAAAATGTCAACTTTACGAGTTAATGGTTAATGTAAATACAAAGATGCTAACTTACATAACTAAAGATTTAAATTTTCATTGGTCAAGTGAAATGTAATACATCGCTAGCGATTGCTAAACTGATGTAGGTAATTATTGATCAGTATAACTTATGACTACTAGCGCTTGATAAACTGATGTAGGTAATTATAATTAATGATCAGTACAACTCTGACTTTACTGGTGATTGTAAGTAATTAATGATTGATGTAACTTATTATTAATTATTTTTATCATAAGATATTAGTATTAGGCTTATTATATTTTTAACACTACATTATTTATTCAGTTCCTAACGGTGTTTAATGAAGAAGAGTGTGTAATAGTATTTCAACCACACTATGTCCGCCTTGTCCAATGCCGACGACATGTTTCGTTCAATACAGAGCTCTTCACAACAAGCACAGTAGTGACCGGAACACTGTCTATATAAGCCATTTGTTACAACAACAATTGCTATGGTGTGAACGCCATTTCTGGGCTGACGAAGAATGGTTTCAATTAATCCTACTTGTCGTAAGATATTAGTATTAGGGTTATTATATTTCTTAACACTACATTTTTTATTCAGTTTCTCACAGGATATGGTGGACATAGTGTGGTTGAAATACTATTATATCCCTCTTCTTATTCCTGACCGACACTAAGGGAATGAATAAGGAAAGCAGTATTAAAAAAATTATGTAAGCCTAATACTAATGTCTTGTGACAAATATGATTAATCATAATTATACTTTGCCAGCTTACAAAAGGCGTTTACACAATAACAATTATTAGTATGACTTACGACTTTTCTCGTAATTGCACAATTTATCTACCGACAAAGGTAATTACTGTTGAATGTAACTTATGACTTTACTGGTGATTACACAAATTATATATTAGCAAAGGTAATTACTGTTTAATGTAATTTACGACTTTACTGGTGATTACACAAATTATATATTAGCAAAGGTAATTACTGTTGAATGTAACTTACGACTTTACTGGTGATTACACAAATTATCTATTAGCAAAGGTAATTACTGTTGAATGTAACTTACGACTTTACTGGTGATTACACAAATTATCTATTAGCAAAGGTAATTACTGTTTAATGTAACTTACGACTTTACTGGTGATTACACAAATTACCTATTAGCAAACATAATTACTGTTTAATGTAACTTACGACTTTACTGGTGATTACACAAAGTATCTATCAGCAAACATAATTACTGTTTAATGTAACTTACGACTTTACTGGTGATTACACAAAGTATCTATTAGCAAAGGTAATTACTGTTTAATGTAACTTACGACTTTACTGGTGATTACACAAAGTATCTATTAGCAAAGGTAATTACTGTTGAATGTAACTTACGACTTTACTGGTAATTACACAAATTACCTATTAGCAAAGGTAATTACTGTTTAATGTAACTTACGACTTTACTGGTGATTACACAAAGTATCTATTAGCAAACATAATTACTGTTTAATGTAACTTACGACTTTACTGGTGATTGCACAAAGTATCTATTGGCAAAGGTAATTATTGTTTGATGTAACTTACGACTCTACCAGTGACTGATCAAGGTATCTATGTAGTTACCGAAAAAGATGTCTACTGATTTTAACATTACTTCTGATCAAAGTAAGTATTGATACTAATGATTTTAAACAATATATTTATCAAAATATTTATGACATTGTTTAGACTGGCCTTTGATTATGATGAAAACTAAGAAACTCGCAGAAAACTTGTACTACCGAACCAGTAAGTAATACTATTGCTTAAGAGGTTTAAGCTGTATAATCGACATAATGAATATCAAATAGCGACATCTATTGTTTGCCATCCTCGGGATTTTGCTCTGTCTATGAGTTTTATATTTATGCCTTCACAATAAAGCTTGTTTGTTTGTTTTTAATTATGCACAAAGCTACACAAGGGCTATCTGTGCTCTGCCCACCACGGGTATCGAAACCCGGTTTCTAGCGCTGTAAGTCCGCAGACATACCGCTGTGCCACTGGGGGGCACACAATAAAGCACTTTTTAGAAATATTTGAGAAGCCACAGAAAGTAACAAAGGAAATGGGCTTGTTTAACTTGTTAAAGCTGTAATACCACCCTTTGGGGTGGTAGAAGGGCAAAGTCCTACAGGTATTTATAGTTTGGGTGGACAACATGATGTGGTTGATAAGCAGTTTGCTTTTTAACAATATTGATGACTCAAATCTGTTCACACTGGTGAAAGGTTGTTCTCAAAGTAGCAGCATGTGTAGCAAGCAACCTTTCATAGTAGCAATAACCTGTTTTCTGTAGACTGCTTCAACAGAAACTGTATACATGACCAATTTATTCAGTCAGTTACGCCTGAATGCATCTTACTGTACACGTTTTTTTTTTTGTTCTTTTTTTATTTGGCATATAAAATATACCATTGACACAGACTTTTACGTCTCAACAAACGAAACAGACGGGCTTACTTTTCCTTAAATCGAAATTTAAAACTGTCAGTTTTTAATAATGAACGCGGCAGAACAATGATAGTAAATGTTTTATGCTTATAATGCTCCTTGGAGTCTAAATAGTTTAATGTTGATATCCACAAGTGTTCTATATGATTTGTTTCATTTGTTGAATTTCGCTCAAAGCTACACAAAGGCTAACCCTCCCTAATTTTGGTATGATAGATTAGAGGGTTTTTTGTTTACTTGTTAGTTGTTAAGCGCAAAGCAACAGAATAGGCTATCTGCGCTCTGCTCGCAGGGATCGCACCTCGAATTTTAGCTTTCTAAAAGTTGCCGTTAAGCGAGCGATTTGTGGAAAGAAGTTATCTTACTAAACCCCCAAAAAAGAAAATTTATAACTTGTCGTCAAGCTTTAGTTTCAAATGACGTTCACGATTCTCAAACTTTTGAATTAATATTAGTAGCCCTTAGTTGTCTCTGAAACTTTTAAGATACTTTAATGAGTCTTTGCAAGATTATTGTTTATTTGTTCTTTTCGAATATTAGTGCAAAGCCACACAAGGACAATCTACACTAGACGTCCTTAATTTAAACTGATGTACTGGAGGGAAAGCAACAAGTCAACAGCATCCACTGCCAACCCTGGGCTCTGTAATCGAATATTGAGATTTAACCATACCTCTTATAACACACCAATGATCTCATAGTGCGGCGCATAATTTGCGCAACGGGACGCAAACCTTGGACCCTCAATTTTATAGTCTAGCACACTGACCACTTTTTGCAATGTTAAAAAAAAAGTTTCATATCTTATATGCTTCTTAATATTTTTAATTACAAAAATAAGTACATTTGATAAAACAATACCATTAAACATTCTTGAGCAAGTAGTGAATAAACATAAACCTAATGATTTGTATGTTCGTTTGCAGTTAAGCACAAAGCTATACAAAGAGCTATCTGTGCTCTGCCCACCACAGGTATAGAATCCCGGTTTCTAGCGTTGTAAATCCACTGACAAACCGCTGTGCCACTGTGGGGCCAAACCTAATGACAAACAGTGCAATGTTTGCAAAAGTAAATGTAGCTTTTACGGTCCAGGAAAAATGTCCCGTGCTATGTCTACACATTTTAGATACGAAACTGTGGAATTGACGTCAAAATTTTCCAAACTGATTTGTAATATACATACATCTTTCACCAAATCACTTGGCTGGGAAAAATGTTTTGAATTCTTAATATTATCACCGAAAGACGCTGATGGTTTTGAAGAGTACAAGTAAGTTAGGAAATTCAACGATGTTTTATGAGCCTTTGCCTTGGATGTGCAAGAAGTTTTTGTTTTTGTTTCTTAACACTCACTAGCCAAGATGTAACTGTTGTGTTTTCTTTGACGTTGCTACTCGTAACTGATGACTATTACGAGAGATGTGTATGGCCAGTTTTCTCAGTTGGACTTAATATGAATTTTTGATAAACCAAAACTGCGAAAATAAATGGAGTTTCTCTACTCATAGCGGTCCCCTAGTGGGTCAGTGATAAGTTTACGGAGCTAGAACGCTAAAATCCGGAGTTCGATTACTCGTCGTGGACAGATAGTAGATAGCCTATTGAGTTGCTTTGTACTAAAAAAAACAAGTCACTAGAGCCAGTTATCTACATGCCCAACTGACTTACACATGTCATTATTACCCAGAATGTTATCATTATCGATACGTCTCGAAAGCCAGATGTTTGAATTAGGTATAATAAATACAAACTCCAACGCTGACCTCTGTTATCACTTCAGGATGTTATGAAGAAGATAAAATCATTACCTGGCTCATTTCATGACAACAGGGCATATTCCGAAATAAAGATTACTTAAGAACCTCGTGTTTATATGTAAAACAGTTTCGAAACACTTATGTGTGAAATTGTGCAACATAGATTCTTTGGCTAAGGCTTCCTTCCTTTAACGTCCCATATTACTTAGAAACTGTATTTCATTATGAACTTTCACTATATCCGCCTAGCTATGTTTAAAGTTTTTCTGACTTTCTTATGGCCTGTGTGTCCGGTAGATACATTATGTAGATTGACAAAAATACACCGTACAACCATCAAGTTATAATAGTAATAATAAATAATATTTAGGTTTTTATGTACTTATGATTAACACAGGTTCATTTGTTAATTTACCAGTTATTTTAGACTCGTACATAACGAAACCTGCCAAAACACAAAACAAAAAATAACAATCCAGTTTACGGTTGTTGTTTATTTTAGAAATTTTTCTAATTCTTCAAGTAAACTTTATGTTGAAATCGATTGGGATAAAGGTAGAGAGAAGCTAAATAGGAAATATATATATATTTGAATAAAGTTTACGCAGGTCCAAATGAAAAGTAAAGTAAAAAGAAATAACTATAAAACATCATTCAATATTTCCGAAAATTGTAGTTTAGTGGAGTTACACGTGTCGTCATTGAATGCCACCTAGAGTTTTTGAAGGTTTTACATTAGTTGCAAACGTTGCTGAAAAATATAGAGAAGGGGAAGAATTCACTTTTTATTTTTTATTTTATTTAAACTTTTGTTTCCAGTGGATTGCTTGGTGCTAAGCACAAAGCTATACAATGGGCTATATATGCTTGGTCCTGTTAACGAAGCCCGATTTTTTAGCGTAAGAAGCCTTTAAAAACAAAACAAAAAAACGGAAACATTCACATACGTCACACTGTAGTTTTACTGAATATTTAAAAAGAATAGCTTCATAGGAAAATATTCTATTTTTTTAAATCCAAATCAAATTGTCGTCTTCCAGTAGGTGCTTAGTTTAAATATGATCTCATATTCTATATGTGCGAAGCTAATTACCAATATTTTTAGAGATTACTCGAAAATATTAGGAATAAAATAGGAAATCAAAACTCTGTCTGTTACATTAGTAAAATATAAATTTATCTACACTGAACGTAATTGACTAATATAGATGTAGCGTAATTACACGTTTACGAATTCTAATATTTATCACTCTTAAGCCTAATACCAAAAACTATTAACTAGCCATCGAACGCATTTTTGAAGTATCGATTAGAAAGATCAATATACGATCACAGTATGACTAATATCTCCTTAGGCCTTAGGCGGAGTTGTTTTTCGAAATGCTAAAGGCAAAGAATATGACGTCATTACTTACTCTCCTAACAACTAATAAGAGTTTTGTCTACCAAACAACATGAGATTTGATCACTATAATATATACCGAAACAGTATAGCATGTTTTCAAGCTCAAAGAATTCCAGCTATTTGTTGTTGTTGTTTTAAATTGTAAATCAACAAGTAATGAATATTAAGATTCAAGGATTCATTTTAGCTTAAATAATCTAATTCATAGGTACGTTTGAGAAGTATTTTTCAAGCTATTTCACGGATAATGAAATACAATAGTAGTATCTTCAGGTTGCATTATAACATTTAATACTTTAATTAGGAATCTAATTCGTTAGCAGATACCACAGATAAAATCTGTGCATATCATTAAGCCCCCCCCCCCAGTGGCACAGAGGTATGTCTGCGGACTTACAACGCTAGAAACCGGGTTTCGATACCCGTGGTGCGCAGAGCACAGATAACCCATCATATAGCTTCGTTCTTAATTATAAACAAACAAGCATATCATGAAACAAGATAAAAAAACACAATGGTAATAAATAAATAGATGTTATTTATTAATACCATCAACACAAAACAAACATCTTAGTAACCAGAATGTTGTTATTTTCGTTAGATGGTAAATTTTTATTTTCGTTGTTGATAATTGACATTTGATTGAACAAATGCCCCTACAAAATTGTAATTTAAAAAAGAAAATTTAATGGAATTTTTCTCACATGTGACAAAGACCCAGAATAAAACTGTTTTTCTGGGTCGTAGGTGCTCTTTGGTCAACTTCATAGAATTTCTGCAAGTTCACAAAGATAATCTTTGGACTATTAACGACACGTGTAGTGAGGTCACCTCGTGCAGAGAATGATTATATTTGGTAAGAATATTCGAAGGTCGAACATTAAGTTGGTCATAGTTTATGTTTATCGGTTTTATTTTCAAGTGGTTTATCATAAGAATACACTATACTGAATGCACACTTACAGCATCATCGGTGAACGAAAAGTATAGCTGACTTTTGTTACACGTTCAGTTTCTAGTTAAAGATCCGAGATAAATTTTAGAAATTCGGGAAAATATAGAAGAAAGAAAAAAACAGCAGATTTTGTCATATGGAAATGACTTTATGATATTACACACTTATATGTATCACAACACATTAATTATAAGCTTGAACTAATAGGTAAATATGCAATCTAAAATTAATAAGCAACAACTAATCTTCAAACTCTTGAAGGTTGCTGAACTTGTAATAAATAAAAAGTCACCTCACAAATAAGATTTTGTTCATTAAATCATTACGGAGCGGTTTTGTTATATGTAGTAAAATCATAGGAGTTAATCCTAAAACTAGATTAATTATTGTATATTAAGAGAAATAAATCATTTGTAATATTTAACATAAAACTAGATTAATTATTGTATATTAAGAGAAATAAATCATTTGTAATATTTAACATAAAACTAGATTAATTATTGTATATTAAGAGAAATAAATCATTTGTAATATTTAACAAAGTTTCATGAATCCACCTTCCTAGTATAAGATCGTTGGCTGCCCAAGAGTCATTTGTGTACAAGATTCCTAGTAGCAACTTTGTTTGTTAAGACACAATAATCTTTAAATAACATCATTTTTGTTACACTTAATAAGATGACAAGTTTTGTTGTTGTTGTTAAAATGTCCCATGAGCTGCTCCAGAGACAGTATCATTTGTTTTAATTAATCAAGTCATATGATTTTATTCCTAAAATAGTCACACAGAAATCACTCATAGAGTCGGATCATTTGTGTTAATTATTACTAATCCTGTAATAAGAATCATTCTTATAATTTATGACTCATGGTTGTAGAAGTTACTTAATTCTTAGAGACAAAAATTGAAGCTAAATGGGCCTTTTGAAAATATAAAAAAAGCACTAATGTTCGCAGAAAAAACAACAAAAATCACATCAAGAACTGGATCTTTTGATGTAAATTATAAAATTACATAAGCTGTCTTTATAATAAGTTTTTTATAACAAATAAAGTCACGAGTCACTCCTACGTACAGCTCGTTAGTTGCAATAGAAAAGGTTAAACGAATCACTTCTAAAAATATATAAATAATATTTTTCGTTGTAAATAATACAGTAACATGAGCATCCCCAGAATCAGATCATTAGTTATATACGTAATAACGTAACCTTAGTCACTATTAAGGTCAATTAGTTCGTTACGCGTAATAAGGCAACATAACACGACTCATCCCTGAAACCAGATCGTTTGTTATAATAACCTTAATCACTCCTAAAGCCAAATAGTTCGTTACACATAATTATTTGTTTGCTAAGTGTCGCACAAAGGTAATTCGAAGGCTATCTGCGCTAGCCTTCCTTATTATTGAAGTGATAGATTAGAGGTAAGGAAAATAGTCAACATTACCCACCGCCAACTCTTGGTCTACTCTTTACAAACGAAATGTGGAATTTACCATCATATTATAACGCTCCCCTAAGTGAAAGGTACAAGCGGGACTCGAACCCGCGACGTGCAGATAGAGAATGGAGCACCCTAACCATCACGATATGCTAGAACGTTAAGCATAATAACGTAACATGACTCGTCCCTGGAATCATATTGTTTGTTATATATGTAATAATGTAGCCTTAGACACTCCTAAAGCCAAGTAGTTCGTTACACGTAATTAGGTAACATGAGTCATCCCTGGAACTAGGCTGTTATATGCAGTAACTCAAGATGAGTCATTTTATTATAAGATCTTTGGATATATGAGTCACTATAAAATAACATCTTAGAAGTGTCTTAGACACGAATCTTAAAAACCCCTGAAATAACAGCATGATTGATGCAGGACAGATTAAGTGCCACACCAATGACAACATCATTTGTTGTAGTACAATACGTTTCATGGATCATTCTTGTGGTAAGGACGTTTGTTGTAGTTAATAAGGTCATACGAGTCATTCTTAAGATCATGTCTTTTGTTGTGATTGAATAAGGTTCCAAAATCCACTTCTATAGATAAGGTCGGAATATTTGTTATAGTTTATAACACGGGTCAATCATAGAGCCATATCGATTGTCCTAAAGAAAGCGTCATTAAGGTCACTTATACAATAAAGTTACCTATTGGAGTTAACACGGACACACGAGTCACTCCTAAAACCAACTGATTTGTTGTAATTACTAAATTCGCGCGAATCACGTTTAAAACAAGATCGTTTCTCGTAGTTAATAAAGTCATGATAGTCATTTCTAGAAGAAGATACTTTTACAATTAATAAAATGAAGTATGTTGTGATTAAGAAAATTAAAAGATTTACTTCTAGAATAAGGTATTGTTACTTACTGTAGTTTGTAAGGTCACATAAGTCACCCATGCTACAGATTTATTTACTGTACTTAAGTTCCACGTGTGACCTTACTAATTGAAATAAATTAGTTCTAGAAGTGACTCATGAGTCACTTCTAGAACTAATTTATTTCAATTAGTATGGTCACATGAGTCACTTCTAGAACTAGTTTATTTCAATTAGTAAGGTCACATGAGTTACTCCAGTCACTCCTCGCACAAGATTCTTACATAAACCTTCTTAGAACCAGACTGTGTCATGTAACTGTTATAGTCACTTGATTCAGTGCTAGAACAATATCTCTTGTTGTATGTAATAAGGTTAAACAATACGGTTGCAGGGGATTACTCCGTTGGTTGGAGAAAGATCCAATGGTTACAGATAGAATAAGATACTTAGTTGTGGTTAATAAGAAGAATAAGGCCATTTATTGTAGCGACTAAAGTGAAATATATTTTTGTAACAAAATCGTTTCTTATTATCGCTAAGGACACTCCTAGAATAATGTAAAATGTTCTAAAAAAAAGACATAGCTAATAAAAGAAGTAGTTTGAAATATGATACATTGAGATATTAAGAGAATTGTTTTTCATACTCTATTTGTTAGACATGTGAATCTGTACATAGTTATAGTTTTGTTCAAATATGTTTTGTTTCTGTTCAGAGTAACAGTGCTGCTATTATTCTGCTCACATCATTTATTTAATGGCGGGGATTGTATTGATGAGCTGTTTTATAGTTCATGCTAATCGCTTTTGCCAGAAAAATCTTGCGCCATCTGCCGGAGCTCTATCTACCAATAAATGCACAGATAATGAAATTGAAGAAAACGTTGTAGTCGCACACCTATACGCACTGGTGGGACTCTGATAAAAGGATTCAATAAACACGCACAAAATAAGTCAATAAAAGATCGTTTGTTGAAGTTATTTTTTAACATGCTTTATCAGAACAGACAATGGATGAGACATTAAATGTAGATACTCTAAAAAAAAGAAGAAAGAACGAATTGGGACGATCACAGCTCGAAAATGTAATATGATGATAAACAGTTCCTAGAAAATTAGTTAGAGAACAAGAAACAAATACTTATGGAAAACATAATGTGGTATTTTGTAATAATATAAACAGATCTATAAATAAGAACAATAATTTAGACGTTTCCTCTTTGTTTATCTTGAATATGAGAAGATGCAGGAAGAAATATGTTACTGTTTTTCAAATTCTGGTTTCACAAAACATATTGTTCCACGATTGGAAAAATCCGGTTAGAATGAAAAAGATGGAGTCATTGAATAACAGCTTCTGGATGCATGAAGATACTTGACTTACAAGCATTGGCCGTGATTAAGGTATATAATTTTTTATCAGTCGTGAATATCTGTACAATTATGGAAGCAAATATGTAGACACATAACCGATACACAGACAAGTGTAACAGACAACGAGTAATGAAAACCAGATCGTGAATTTATTAATTGTACAAGACTTCATGACATAAAAGTTCAAAAGAAAGGTTAGTATATGGTACAATGCACCAGCAATTTGCACGTAAGCCTTTACTTTATTACAAAGTATTACATCTTGTTTTCTTGTTCTCATACAGTTTATCAATGCACGATGGTGAAATATTGTTACAAATGCTTTGACTTACCTCCCACAATGCATCCAAGTTACTACTTCGCCTTTTGACCTTCTCAATTTTTGCACTAACTCAAGCAGCCTTAAGAATATTCATATCGAAACTTAATGCAAGTCAAACTATTTTACCATTAAGGTATGTTTTCACAACATTTGCTGGATGCTTGGGATCATTTGTGTTTTGTAAAATGAATCCCCAGTTGACGAGTCCCATTTCTAAGAAAATGGCATAACGTATCTGAACCTGACTGTACTTGTTAGCGTTCAGGGTGCCATCAATGCAGCCCCAAACTTCTACTGATCCTCCGCCATGCTGCACTGCCAAACAATTCGATGTTAAAAAAGAGAGCACATTTCCAGCTCTGTTACCTGATGCCCACTTCAACCTTTTTCTTTGGTTACCTCTTCTCAGCAGCGGTTTAAGATAAACCATGCGCCCATTGAAACCACTGAGATACGTAACACATCTACTGCAGAGTTTAGTCGTTGTTGTTTTTTACCTAGACTATTTCTATTAACAGCGCTAGTTTTATATATTTTCTTACATGTAACTCCTATTGAAACATAAAGCATTCCTTCAATCTTTCGCTTGGAGTATCTTTTTCCAGCCATAAAGTTGATTTTAACACTCTTTTCATGCGATATTTTAGTCCTGGGAGTTCTAACTGAAATTTCACTCCGACTACTGAGCACAGTATGACTGCTTGTACTTGCTATAGGCTTTAAACTGGTGTGACACTTTTTGTATTGGTTTTACTACAACTAATCATATTGTAAATTATCAACACGAGATTTTACTCTGGGGCAGCGTATTTTCACACGATAAAGTATTCCCCTTTGTATTTGCCTTTTTATGACCTATTTCCTCACCGTTTCAATAATTATTTCTAATGCGTGTGTTTGTGTGTGTGTGTAATGACCTAATTTTGAAACTCCTCTTACAGACTTGGACGACACAAAATTAAAATTATAAACGAATACAAACATTTCCAAAGAATCGTGTCCATACTTCAAAATGTGAGGTCAAAGAGTTTAGAGAGCTTTCAGGCTTGAATAAACTGATTTATTTGAAAATTGGTATTAACATGAAAGGAGCTGTTCAAAACAATAATCTCATTCCAGATTTTGATTTTTTCTAAACTTTGCCCCCCCCCCCACCATATAGGATCAAAGGGATTTTATGTACTGGATCCATGGACTTATATGAAAATTAGCG
>NW_013665833.1:228338-236639 GCF_000517525.1 Limulus polyphemus | reverse complement strand
ATGCCAATAAAGGTTTTTGTTTCAAACGCACACGTTGCGTCAAGTAGATTCACAATGTTACCTTTTGAAATATATAATGGTAGAATTTTCGCGAATGTGACTAAACTCATGTTCGTGTGTTAACATGTATTTGTATCACAAAAGTATTTCTTATGCATCATATTGTCTTTAATTCATAAGCTCGAACTCATTAAATCAGTTTCAAACACGATTTAACTCAAGATGTGATTGATTAAAATCCTTCTAAATGGGTCACATTAAAGATAAGTATGTACCGTATGTACATTCTGCTGACTGGATACATGTTTCTCGACACAGTCAGCCGATAAAGTAAAAATATCTTACAGGATCTCTACATTTTTAAATAAAGTTTTTAGTTTTACAAGTAAGCCCTACACTTACTTACTTAAAATAGGATTTACTTATACATGTATATTCTTTCATGATGATTTGCCAAGAGTCGGATGCGAATATAATTAAACATCTTTAACTTAAGATACCATACCAAGTTACATAGTTTTAAATGAATCGCTATCATGATTATAGTAAGTATCCGACATATGATTTGCCAAGAGTCGGATGCGAATATAATTAAACATCTTTAACTTAAGATACCATACCAAGTTACATAGTTTTAAATGAATCGCTATCATGATTATAGTAGGTATCCGACATATGATTTGCCAAGAGTCGGATGCAAATATAATTAAACATCTTTAACTTAAGATACCATACCAAGTTACATAGTTTTAAATGAATTGCTATCATGATTATAGTAGGTATCCGACATATGATTTGCCAAGAGTCGGATGCGAATATAATTAAACATCTTTAACTTAAGATACCATACCAAGTTACATAGTTTTAAATGAATCGCTATCATGATTATAGTAAGTATCCGACATATTTATATACTACTTCCGTTTCAGAATCGATTCAGTATCAAAGTTTGTTTATATGTAGAAAGAATTAGATGGAGTGTTGTAATTCCAAATGAACTTCATTCCACTCGATCAGGAGCTTAGTTGAAACCTACGTTTTGATCTACCAGTGCAGCGTTAGAAGATCAAAAGACACTCTTAAAGAAGTTTTGAAATAGATGAACGAAATCTATTTAAAGTTTCCATTTGAAGCAAAAAATTTAAAAAAAAATTATTTGTTTTATTTATGATGTATTTTAACGTTAGGCTTCTTTATAAATCCCAGCTAAGTTAAGATTAGATACATTTACAATTCGAATGCCTCGTCATCAAGTTTTTGGTAAGTAAAAATCTTCCTACTTCAAATTATGATGCGAGCGAATAAATATTATATAATTTACTGATTTTGTGTCAGGCCTATATGCATTGGAAAGAAGTTGTTTTCATTGATAGAAACAGTGAGTTCAATCTCTTCTGTATTACTTCTAATCAGCAAACCACTTTATAGGTTAACTGATAACTTCAATAATTTTCTATGTTCATTTATCGAACAATGACTACTCTTAACAATGTAGTGATGAAATCCTATACTTATCATGTATTTATCTTTGATACTTAATAATTTAATACAAAATAACACAGTACTGCCTGTCTCCGAATGAGTAATTCTCAAGGTCAGTTTCATAAAAACACATTCATTGTTTTATTATCTATATCAAATTTATATTTAATGTTGTCGTGTATCAAAATTCTAAGGAGCCTTTCTAGCCAGTTATACCACAAGTTCTAACTGTTATTTAATTTCAATAAACCTTACGCAAGAATCGCAACTTTACCCTTTTCCATGTGTTGTATTGAGCGCATTTGCTAAAGCATGTGTGAATTAGGCTAAACTACTTCAAAATAAGTACTGATTAGGAGGTTTTTTTAGAGCACTGAGTTACTCAAAATTCAAGTCAAGTTTCTATTTATTAATTTAATGATGCGTAAGTTTAAAAACTTCTTATGTAAGTTGGTGGCAAATATCCACGTGTTGTTTCCATGGGCAATGATACAATGACAGATGGTCAAGTCCAATGTCGTTTCAAGTCACTTAGTTAGTCTTAAACAACTGTAAACACTACAGTATCCACTTTATGAAACGCTTTTTTTAAAAATAATAAAAACAGTATTGAGCTTCAGAAAACGTGCGTTTTATTGTCAACAGTGTCACGTAACATGATGCGTAACCAACAGTCTCAGGTATCACGAACTTTTTATCAGCGAATCAAGTATCACGGAATCCAGATGTTACTTTAAGAAGAAGAAATCAAAGTTGGCCAAATGTCGAATTGCTAAAAAAACAAAAAAAACTGATGATATATTTGGTTGATGGTGAAGTCATCCAAAATGCATTCTGTGGCTGGTAAGGGTTACAAAAAACAAAGAACGAGATGGTTCTTTACAATGGGTAAAAACGTTGGATACAACGTTATTTCAACTAATTACTTTCATTCAACATCTGTCGAAAGCGCACAAAATAAATAGCATCTTATTAAAAGTAATTAATTCAAGCGACTCGTCATGAACTGTCTGTGAGATATTAGATACAATACCAATAATGTGAACATAGTATCGTATTCAACATTTCTAAATTTATACCGTATTCGATCATATTCAAGGCACCGTACAAGCTGATCCGTATCATTTGTTTTAAAAGAATAAAAGGGACAAAAAGTCATACCACAAGAAAAAGGAGGAATGATAAATACATGTTTTAATGTTCACAACGTTTCGGTCCTGGACGACCGTCATCTGGTGGCTCTACAGTTAAGAAATCAAAGTTTAAAATCATCAGATAAAGGGCGTCCCGGCCAGAAACATTGTGAACACTAAAAATCTATTTATGATTAACCATTTTTATGGTAACCCCCATTTTTTTGGTTTTCTATTTAATCATACCACAGGGGTCTTTGTCTGACTTTTTCATTCGTTTTCTTTGTTTCACAGTTTTAGGTTTTATTGTTTCCTAAATGGTTAGGAAGGACCCTTTGATTGGCCCGAAAACAATATGAGAATATAGATTAAAATCTGACTCTTTTTTTTCCTCAGATATATTTTAAACCTAACTATATTAAAAGTGATCGTACCGTGAATTTAGGACTTTGAAAACTGATCCTGGCCTATCATAGGTTTGATATTAAACAATACGATTATGACTGAAAGACCTACAGGATACATTATATTCATTAAGTGAGAAGGATAAAAAAAACATGTATGATATATATATATATATATATCAGAATTATTAACAAAATTGTCAAGAAAATGCAACTTCAGTGATCAGTGAAGTGAAGCCAGGTTAATGCCATCATCATGCCTGACGATAGGTGGCAGCTTGAACAGGATGACGTCACAGAAAGGGCAACAGGATTAGTAAAAGTGCTTAATAAAAATTTTAATATCAACACGAAATTTAAAAGTAATATAAGTGACGATAACAGTATATTTTCAAAAGTATTTACGTTAACTTATAGATTATCACACGTATGACAAAGACCTAAGTAGTCTCCATAGTTAGGCTTAGCGAGTACAATTTTACTCAAAATAAGTGCCTTGTAGTGAGTTTAAGGTATCAACGATGCATTGGAGACTGCTTTAATTAAATGTAGTGCTTCTACGAACACAATAGTAATGACCGTCAACGAACAATCGGGAAAACTTCTAACATTAAACCAATCACCTAACAGGAGGTAATAATAATGAAATATAAATAAACCCCACCTGTCACATAGTATAAGACGGTGGTAACAGCGGCACCACTGACCAAACGAACAGCAGTGTTCGACATTTCATGGTCTGTGCAAAGTTGCCTCTGATATACGCTATCAAACTTCGACGGAATGTCGTAATTCCGCTATGAACACGTGCTCTTACACTACCGTAGTATAGCAAATAGTGGCTTCCATAAAAGGTTAAACACTCTTTGGATATATTGAATGAATAACACAACCTCGTCTGTGTAAAATAAGACGCCTTGCGTATACGTACTTTGGTAACCCTAAGGAAACACATTGCGTGTGTTATTTTTCATGTGCTCGTATAAATATATGTGTGTATGTATGTATACATGAAAAATCATATAAGAATATGCGGTTATATTGTTATACCATTTGAGCTTTCATAGGTCATTCGGTAAATATGAGAGACGCGGTTGTCCAGGCAAGAACAATATAAGGCAAGCATCTGGGGTTGAGAGTGGATGTTGAACGCACTATTGATGGCGTAGTTTCTGTTTTATGATTTCAGTTTCTGTTCGCTCAGATATCAGCCGCTTCCACCCGATCATAGTTATCATAGTACAATGATATATAAAACTCCGAACACAATTTTACTACCGTAAGCTGTATAGTCTCGTAAAATAGCCATAGATTAATAGATTTGTAATTTATTTCTTTTGTTTTTCACGCAAATTAACACAACGGGCTATCTGTTCGCTCTGCATTCGTCACCGGTAGAGATAGAAGAACGAACAGATGGACTTGTCGGTTTATGATTACTATATTTTAGATATAGTAATAACGTATACACGTTATTATACACATATATACGTAGTCTGCATTGTTAGGCAATAATGAATCATAAGTATATATATATGGATCTCTCTGTCTCTCTCTCTATATATATATATATATATTAGTCTTGAATAGAACCAAACATATAGATGATGACATTAAACACGCACGTATATGTTTATATGTAGTTGATCATTCAATAACCATTCAATATAGCTATATACTATGCAGCTTCTGGAACATTCTTTGGTTTCCGTGTAAAGCATATGGCCTAGTTTTAATATCTAAAAATGATAAATATATTAATTTTATGAACACAAGTACACACATTTATATGAATGGTATTTTTTTCTACCGAAAATATATGTTAAATATACATAGTACAGTAGTTCGCTACTATTTATAGCAGGCATACGCGTATATGTATAATGTGCACTAGCGTGTATAAGCGCCGTAAATACAGAAAATCTTCTCTACATTTGTTTTAGTAAGCGACTGCTTATGAACGCCCTCTTCTGTGATGTTTATACACATAGTTGTGGTCATGTCACCTGCTCAGTAGCCCGGCTCTCACCACCCTTCGCGCAAGTGCATCATTTCGGACACAGCACGCCCGATATGTATGGCCGCGGCCCTTGCGTTATGATTGGTTTTACTGGCGGCCCAGGGCTGCGGGCTAGAAGCCTCATCATCTACTGCATGCACGAGATGGTACACAGACCAAGGCTGACTCTCGACAGGTCCACAACGCGTGCTTGTTCTTAGTCTTAGCCATATTCAAAACTATCTTCAGCAACTACTTATAAATCATGCTTAGGTGCCGCGGTCGGGCGTGATGTCACAACACCGCTCTGACCAATCAGAACGTAGTGTGTTTGCAGCGCCGCCGAGGTCTGAGCATCAGTGGCGCTTCGAGGAGACAACTGCCGAGTAACGTAGCTGGTCAACGGCGAGGCGGGCCCGGCGACTTGCGTCAGAGCGTCGGCTGGACGGAACTTTGCCACCGATCCTGCCCATGCCCACCAGGCACGACTTGAAAGTGAGTTAAAAACTTACCTATTCCTCAATCCACTGAACGAGTAGGTGTAGAGTTGATTCTTTGTACCCCTACTACATAAGTGACGTCGTAGCATTCTGTCTTGTCAGCAGGATTACAACCCACAGCTAGTTAAATATAAAGTTTCTTTATATTTACTGATGTAACTGACCTAACCTAAATAGAAATGTATTAATTTTATATTTGTTCAGGTATGTAGCGCTGTCGTATTTATTTTTATTTTGTCGTTTTCCGCTGTTTTGTGGAAGCGAAGTCGGATAAAGATCTTGAGGTAGGAATTTATTCGAAAGTTGGCAGAAACACAGGGGTTAAAAAAAGGAGCGTGTAGAGAAACAGGCACTGGTGCTAACTCGAAGCCATCACACACGGAGCAGGAAAACCGATTTATTCAGCGTACACGCCATAAGTTCTTTCCGGTTTAGCGGGCACAGACGGCAAACGACTCATTCCGCGTACAACAAGCCACTACTGGGACATTAGCGCCCCACTTCGTGCCGCGAAATTGTGTGACGCTTTCGCATCTGTTTGCGCTTTGTCTGCCTTGTACAGAAAGAGACAAAATTTGTGTAACAAGAAATATTTCAGCACAGATTGAACGTGTATGACTAGGTAGAGGACAGAATGATTTGTGGTCAGTCCTGGTGATTACAAACAGCCGCTGTCCACTTGCCGCCATTACAGTGAGTTAAACTGAAGATGAATGAGATGTTCACCTTGAGGACTGACCTGTACCTAGGCACTTTGAATGGTCAGCACCACCTCCCGCTGACCCCCTTCCCACCTTTCTCTTTACAGATACCGCTTTTCCCGTGCTGAAATTTGAAAATCAACATATTCTGCTTAACACTTCTAGAACCGTGTTCTGAGCTGAACACGTAGCCATGGGCAACATCTTTAACCAAGAAACTATGACAACTACCATCTGCCGAATATTTGACCGACTTGAAATCGTAGCGCACGTAACCCTTTAATTCGAACAAACTTTTCAAATGTTGGCCCTTCGTGATGGCAAGTGCGGGTTTAGGACCAATAGCGATAGCTTGAACAATTTGATTATGATAATCTTAATGCATTATTGATAATCATAATTGTGACATGCGCAGTAGCATGTGCTGTATCAATTAGAGTTTTGCTATCTCCCGATTTTGTCATTTTAGCGGCCGACGACTCTTCGGGATGGCGCGCCGGAAACAAGCCCACCCACGGCACATCGACCTGGAAGAAGAAGTAACCACCTTTCTACAAAATGGTGAGTAAGACTTGACTTTCGCAATACGTTTGTATATTACACGTAGCCAAGTATATCAGTGTTGTCAGGGTATGCGTGACAGGACAGGTTTGTAGCTTATCCAGGTCCATTCAGTGTAAAGTCAGTAAACACTTTGAATTGATATATAGCATATTTATACCCAGCGCGGAAGCTCGGGAAACGCACGAAAAGAAACACTTCATAACGAACCAGCGTGCAAGAAGCAAGGTTAGGATACATAGCTGCCGTGGGAGTACACTTTTACTCGGCTTAATGATGATCCCATCCTCGCTGAGCCGAACCTAAAAATTAATCCCGCTGATCTGAATGCTTATTTTGTAACGTTTTACAAGGAAATTATCAAACTTAATAACGTTATGGTTATTTTATTAGTTTTCACAATTTTTGGCGCACAGCTGTTGCGACTTTATTTCTGATTGACTAGTATAAAACTTATCTCTTGGTGTTTGATAAGTTACAGTTACATTTGTTTTTACAAACAATAAAGTGTAATGTATAATTTTATCAAATGACAGATAAATCACGGCATCTTTCCATTCTAGTATATTAATAACATGATTCCAGAGTCCAGTCCAAATTAAGAATCAATTAACAATTAAATACAAAATATAGTGATAATACAAAGCCAGCAAAAGTTTTTTTTTTAAGTTATCGTACATTCCCCTAACGTATACAGACATTTTCCCCGGGGGAGAATGAATGTACCGCGACAAGTAAGATGGTGGGAAATTATCATAGGTTGATTAATATGGGTCATTAATACTTTTTTTTTAGCAGTATACAGTAAAATATTCATTTAGCTTCTAGTAACGTGAACAGAATTTCTTTTTTTTTTAAAATAAACTTTAGTCTTTACAACAATGTCGAATGTGAGACGTATTTATACGGTTAGTTATTTGATGCGCTGGTTGGGAACATAACTGTAAAAAATAACGCTTTTTTTACTCCTGATCTTGAATAGAAAACTTTTCGAAAGCGCTCATGTTTCTGGGTTTTTTTAAGTTTGCTGTGTAAATGTATACGTACTTATACACGTTCCCTTGCTGGGAACGTTATTGTACAATATTATACGTACTTAAACAGCTTGTTTGTTCTTACACACCTTGTCACGGAACATTATTGTACAATGTTATACGTACTTAAACAGCTTGTTTGTTCTTACACACCTTGTCACGGAACATTATTGTACAGTGTTATACGTACTTAAACAGATTTTTTTTTACATAATTTATTTTGAAATGTATGTAAGAGTATTGAAACCCAGCCTGTTTTTATTTTATTTTATGAATATCAAAGTTAGATAACCCTATGATTACACATGTATTCTGTAGCTTGTAAACATTTACGCTTGATTTATGAAATAGAAATTACCCAAGCCCTACATACCCTGGTTGGAAATGTTACTGTGCACTGTAATACGTACTTAAAAAGCTTGTTTGTTCTTACATACCCTGGTTGGAAATGTTACTGTGCACTGTAATACGTACTTAAAAAGCTTGT
>NW_013665833.1:216046-227426 GCF_000517525.1 Limulus polyphemus | reverse complement strand
CTTAGCAACTTGACTTGAAAAGTGTACAGGTATACCAGAGTAGGCACATTGCAACTACCGAAAAGGAAGATGATCTATTAATAGTCAAGTAAAACTTTGCAGCGTTAAATTACTGACCTATAGCTATTAAAATAGCATATCACTTAGTAAATAAGCTAGTTATAGAATAGAGAAATAACGTATTGTAGTAAGAGTCAAGTATAGAATGTTGCAGCAATAAATAAGCAAATGAAAAGCAGTGAACAAGAAGTAACATTCCTGGAAATATCAAATTAATTAATGTAAAAATATAATATTTTGTAACAAGTAAGTAAAATATTGAGGTGATAGTGAAGGAAAATATTGTTTAGAATACAACCAGGTAACTAAGTGACTGTTTAGAATATGACCAAGTAAAGTTTTCCAAATGTAACTAAGTGATGTTTAGAATACAACAAGTAAAATGTTCAAAAGTTAACTAAGAGACTACAACTAAGTATAATGTTCCAAAGATAACTAAGTGACTGTTTAGAATACAACCAAGTAAAATGTTCCAAAGGTAATTAAGTGACTGTTTAGAATACAACCAAGTAAAATGTTCCAAAGGTAATTAAGTGACTGTTTAGAATACAACTAAGTATAATGTTCCAAAGGTAACTAAGTGACTGTTTAGAATATGACCAAGTAAAGATTTCCAAATGTAACTAAGTGATGTTTAGAATACAACAAGTAATATGTTCAAAAGTTAACTAAGAGACTACAACCAAGTAAAATGTTCAAAAGTTAACTAAGTGACTGTTTAGAATATGACCAAGTAAAGATTTCCAAATGTAACTAAGTGATGTTTAGAATACAACAAGTAAAATGTTCAAAAGTTAACTAAGAGACTACAACTAAGTATAATGTTCCAAAGGTAACTAAGTGACTGTTTAGAATACAACCAAGTAAAATGTTCCAAAGGTAATTAAGTGACTGTTTTGAATGCAACCAAGTAAAATGTTCCAAAGGTAACTTAAGTGACTGTTTATAATACAACAAGTAAAATGTCCAAAAGTTAACTAAGAGACTAAATCAAGTATAATGTTCCAAAGGTAACTAAGTGACTGTTTATAATACAACAAAATGGCCAAAAGTTAACTAAGAGACTAAATCAAGTATAATGTTCCAAAGGTAACTAAGTGACTGTTTATAATACAACAAAATGGCCAAAAGTTAACTAGGAGACTACAACCAAGTATAATGTTCCAAAGGTAACTAAATGACTGTTTTGAATGCAACCGAGTATAATGTTCCAAAGGTAACTAAGTGGATATTGAAATCATCTCCAATTCAAACTCTTCTAGTGATAACCAAATGTTTATTTAAATAAAATCTTGTAAAAATCTTCCAATGCTAACCAGGCAGCAAAGTTCCTCTAACGAAATCCAAATGGCTGTATAGAATTTCAACTCATATTCATTACATAGATATAAACATCCATGTGTACTCTTCTTTTCTTTTTTGGGGAAAAAAAAGAGCTTTAATTTTTTAAAATAATATAAATTACTATGTAAGTTTGTATGAAGTTTGGCTCAAATATCTTGCTTCCACTACTGTTTTTTTTTATGGTTCTTGTCATTGTGAGTTTTGTCTAATAGGAAAATATAAAGTTGGGATGATTTAAAATATAAAACAAACACGTTTGTATTGACTCTTCTTAGTGATTAAGAAAACCATAAGATTTTTAAAAATTGATAATGTAATTTTCAAACCCCTAAGGAGAATGAACCTGAGTGGGTGAGAGTGAAATTTGGGGGTGAAAGACCCACCTCAGTACCTCTAGCACCAGCAATGAAAACAATATACATTACAGTGTGATATATAACAACAAAACTGGCAAAAACGTACATGTAACAGAGTAATATATATATGGTAAAACACAAGTAATGAGCCTTTAATTCTTAACCTGTATAATACTCCTGAAGAGTGAGCTGCTGCTTAAAATTATCATTGAGTTCGAAATTAAAATGTACTTGTTAGTTGACCTTGCACTGTTAATCTGGAAGTTCTTTTTTTTTGTGTGAAAACCACTACTTTTCTGTTCTGTCACCTGAAATATAATTCTATAATATAACATCGTATACAATAACATGTGATTGTGGGAATATTTATGTAAGACAGTCTCTTCACTTTTCACATCATGTTGCTGACTTTATTGTTTTCTACTCTGGTACACCTGCAAGTTTATTGTTTTCGATTATGGTATACCTGTACACTTTTCAAGTCAAGTTGCTAAGTTTATTGTTTACTACCCTTGTACATCTGTACACTTTCCAAGTCAAGTTGCTGAGTTTATTGATAACTCTGGTTGGGAACATTATTGTACAAAGTTTTTGTGCTCCAATCACAATAAAGACATTCTACAGTTTTGTGTTTCTTACAGCATTGTTCAATTATCTTGAAGTATTTCTGTAGTTTATTGCTATCTACATCGATTCACACAACAATGCTATATAGTTTAAGTTGGTTCTGAAAGATCTTCAGTCTAACACTGTTTTTAGAATACATTATACTGGCGAAAAGCACAAAATCTTAACGAATAACTTATGCTCACAAAAACGAATTAATGGTTTAACAATCGGTGGGTAATTTTAGATCATTTTATGTGTAAATATGTTGTATTATAAACCGTGCTTAATATATCAGAAGGAAATGGAAAAATCTAACTATGTATGTATTTAAATGCTGCATGCTTAAGATATTACTTGGACTATCACCGTAATCATTTGATACCGATTCTAACAATGTAATCGAGTACGTTTGCATATAATACAGGAATGACCGGTTCCACAACAATATAATATCAATTTAAACAGTTGATTGCTTGTTATTAATAGTGTTTATAAGTATATATATATATTACATGTAGTGTTCCACAAAAACTCGATATCGAAGTTAACAATTCATTATTGTTACTTATAGTAAGTATATATAACCCGTAGAATTACTACCGTGATCATTTGATATCGAGTTTTATAAATAATTAGTTGTCACTAGTACTTTTAATAAATATCGGTAGTTAAGTAAGTTTACATACTAACGTCTACCTGACCTGGTTACAACTGTTAACCTACTTCATTATTGTGTATATATGCATTCTGAACATTTTTCTTACACGTGTTATTTGTCACGAGGATATGATATTTGGATTTATTAATTGTTTTTGATAATAACATGGACTTTGATAACCCTTTATTTAATATAAATGTAGACCGATGAAGTGACATCTGGTAACACGTGTTGCGAACATGCCGAGAAGCACACGTAGTGGAAATTCTTGGTTTCCTTTTAACGAACTTCACTGTTGTTTATTTCATTCTTAGGCATCTACACCTTCTAAAGCAGAGTAATCTGAGTTTGATAAGTGGTTCATTTAATTCTATTTATATCGAACCACAACTAAAAATCTCAAATAATTTCAAATTGTCGAAGCTGTCCGCAGTACCCTAGCCCAGTTACATTTTTATCAGGAAGAATTTCCTTAAATTTGCCGTTGAACACTATAGCTCTATGGTAAATATCTGTGCATTCTTCTTTGAAAAAAAAATATTTTGAAATGTATGTAAGAGTATTGAAACCCAGCCTGTTTTTATTTTATTTTATGAATAACAAAGTTAGATAACCCTATGATTACACATGTATTCTGCAGCTTGTAAACATTTACGCTTGATTTATGAAATAGACATTACCATAGTCTTAGAGCTTATTTCACAAGGATCCTTTAGATGATACTTCTATAGTTTGTTTGTCTCAATAGACAAATGATGTCTATAAAGATATATGTATATATATAGAGAGAGAGAAAGAGAGAGCGAGAGAGATAGTAGGGAAGGTGAAGGTTAGTTGAACTATGTAGATGTTCGTTTTTAACATAAAGCTGCCTTATCGGCTATTTGCACCATGTCCACCACAGGGATCGAACCCCGAATTTAAAAGCTGCATGTCTTCAAGCTTACAGTATAGCTGAGGACTGCATATGGAAGGAGACTTCGTATTCATTTATCTTTGTCTCGTTTCAATGCAAATAAACTGTTCCAAATAGCTAACAGGATAATTCCTTCTATTGTTAAGGCTGGTTTCTTAATTGCATTTTATGATATACTGAGATAAAAAGAAAAAACTCAATTGTTTATATATATTTTCTTCTGTCCACTTAGTCTGTTTGGAAGAACAGGATGTATTTTTTTCGGCATAAGTGATATTTTAGTCCGTTTCTAACATCGAACTAATCTTAACTTAAGATGTTATTTGTATAGGGGTATTCTTGTATGATTCATACCTTGTTATACAATAAAGGTTTCACTCACTTGAGATTAGTGTTAACGCACTTGTGAGATAGGCATGGTGAAATAGCTTAAAAAGGGTTTACACGTACTTACGTAGTTTCAGAGAATTAACATTCTAAAATTATTTAACTTCTGAGATCCTGTTTCATCCCCAGATAATTCTTTTGTCGAAGGAATGATGAAATATCTTAAAAAGGGTTTACAGGTAGTTCCGTAGTTTCAGAGAATTAACATTCTAAAATTCGGTACCTCACGGGATCCTGTTTCATCCACAGATAATTCTGTTTTGTAGCTATTTATATTTCAGTGAAATATTTGATATCCAACTCAACAGAGTTTTTCTCAGCGAAACTGTATAAATGTTTGGTTTAAAGATACCACATTATCGCATGACTGTTTGATAAACAGAAAAAGCTTGTGCTGGTAAGAAATTAGTAACTTGTTTTTCACAGATTTCTAATACATAGTATGCATTACAATGAACCATGATAGTACAAAGAAAATACACATCTATTAACTTCTAGCAGCATTATCTTTGATATAACTTTCACGTGATTGATAATTTTCTTTCTTTGAAACTGTAATTTTAACAAACATTAGTAAATACTTCCGAGCTTATCAAATGATTTCCACACGTTCAATGCGTGATATTCTGGCTGTTATTATCACAACCAACTGATGATAAGGAGACTCCGTTGTGTGGAAACTCTAAGATATCTGTATAATTCAGATCATCTAGCTACAAGCAACTAGATTAACGGTGAACTTGTTATTCCCGCTGCAGCATTTTGTTATAGAACTACGTCAAACACAACGAAACGTTTCGAAACGATTTGATATTTTTGAATAGAAGCTACTTCAAGATAGGGGGAAATGCCAGGTAATATCCTGTTATGATAGATACATCTGAAATATTGCGTTTAATTTAAGACTGGGATAAACAACGAAAGAAAAGATGGCTAGCTAGGAAATTTTCAGTAATGTTTCAGTTTTGTTTTCAAGACACTAGATGGTGTATATAGATACATAGATTTGTGTATGTGTGAAGGACAAGAGAAATATCAATATAAAAATAACCACTAGGTGTAATATTGTTTATCATTTCTAAAGTTCAGACACAACCTTCTGATACAGTTTACAATCGAGATAATTTCCAATTTATATTTCCAAAGAAGAAACGAAAGTGACACGTAACAGTAAGTATATATCATATATCTAATCCTCATTAACCAGCCAGATTATTTTTCACTGAAATATTTAGTAGAAATCGCATTTTTTATAAACTATCGTATCATGTGTTGTTTTACAGAAATATTATTATATTTCTGTTGTTTAATGACATCGGCCTTATTTAGTTACTTGTGCAAATTTTATTGGAAAGTTTAAACTATGATCAGCTGTTTTTAAGTACTTAGTTTTCTAGAATATCACATTTCTTTTCAGTTGTAAACTTATTGTCCAGTTTGGATTCTAAGTGCGTTTGTTTTGTAGGATAAAGTCAGGTTAGGAATTTAATTTCCGAAGGAAGCGCTATCAGGGTCATTTCTTATTCTGCTTTTGACTTATAATTGTTTAAAGACAACTGATTTGAAGTAGGAAACGGGACATTATCGTTTTGATTTCAGAACTTCAACGTTACTCTCAACCTGAGATTTTCAAATGATTCGAATTTTTTTCATGGATATCACATGTGTGTACCTAGCATAAAAGTTATCTATCAAATTAATCAAGTAACGGAAGATTACTCAACATTCGCTTGCGTTAGATTTGATATTGCTAGGAATAACAATTATATAAATCGTTCACGTGTTTCCTTTGAAATTATATTAATTACCAATTTGCCTTTGGATGTTTAGTAGTTTCGGCATGGAGCAGAATAAACGTGTGTTATAATACTTCTTTAGGGATCATACAAAATGTGTATGAGTTTTAATGACACAACTTTTTCTTTTTTAACAAGATTGTTTTTGTTTTTTTTTCTACCAAACAATGATACTATGATAATCTTAACTGAGACGCTGTGGTGAAATAAGTAATGTGTTAGGATCTGTCCTCCTACCTGTACTATTACTGACCGTTTTCAAATAGATTGGGTGCCCGACATGGCCAGGTGGTTAGGGCGCTCGACTCGCAATCTGAGGGTCGCGGGTTCAAATCACACCAAACGTGCTCGCCCTTTCAGCGTTATAATGTTACGGTCAATCCCACTATTTGTTGGTAAAATCAGTGGGCGGTGGGTGGTGATGACTAGCTGCCTTCTCTCTAGTCTTACACTGCTAAATTAGGGATGGCTAGCGCAGATAGCCCTCGTGTAGCTTTGCGCGAAATTCAAACAAACAATCAAATAGATTGGTTATTAAAAACTAGATTTAATTTCAAGTATTTTACAATTAATAATTCTGTTGTTTGGAAAATTCAAAATGTATTGATTTTTGTATAGTTAATTTTTTATGATTCATATGTCGATCAACAGCTGGGTTTTTTTCCACCTCTATATTTTACGCTCTTTCATATTTTGTACATTATTTTATCTTATTCTAGGATTGTTGAGTTCTGAAAGATTCCTGTAGTTCAGGTTCCCATGACTACCATATTTATTGAGGCATCTATATTCTTCATATTTGTTTTTTCATCAAAGTTTCTTTAGCTTTGACACTTTTTTAGATTTATTAAAATGTCTGTACTCCATAATTATTATAGATCCTTTTCCATATACATTTATTCAGGTCCCTATATTATATTACATATTTATATAGTTACTGATTTTAAAGATCTCTGTTTAGATCTAAATTATTTTTGCAACTCTATACAATTATTGAGTTTATTAAAAGGTTCGTATTACCCTTATAGGTCCTAAAAATAGTCACTTTTTACTTCATTTGTTTGCTTGAGAACCCTTTAATTCAAAACCCGTTGATGATCTCACAAAAGACTAAGTTTGTTCTGCCATCTAACGAAAGTTGTTTGTATTTAGACGAAAATTTCTCTATTGGTTGAATATTGCTTTCTCACAAAATACTACGTTTTTTCTGCCATCTAACGAAAGTTGTTTGTATTTAGATGAGAATTTATTGATAGAATTTTTTTTCACAAAAACTAAGTTTGCTTGCTCTCTAACGAAAGTTTGTGGTGGGTGCATAATAGTTAGTTTGTGTTTGGACGAGAAGTTCTCTAATGATTGAATATTGTTTTCTCTTTTGTGTTACTGGTGCCTTTGATTTTAAAAGTCAAATTACAGTAATAAATCTACTTGTATACATCCAAGCAAAACTGACTTCAATTCTTTTAAATCAACAAAGCCTCAAAAAATGTTTAAATATATGTATATATATATATATGCTTTCAACTCAAATATATAAATATTCTTGTATTTATGAAATGGGTCACTGACAATGCGTGTAGGTGTGGAAGCATTTACTTAAGAATTTATGTACAAACTTACAGTTAGATATCAGTTTTAGAACGTTTCAAAAATTCTTCTGTTTATTTTAAGCCTCTGTATTTAATCATATCAATTTACTAAAGGTTTATACGATAATCTGCATGTAAACCAATCATATCAACACCGAGATAAAGGTGAAACTGCAGAGGGTGTAGTAAGAAGATTGTAAACAAAATATCAGGGTATGATTTCATATCTGGGTAAACATGTTGACAAACACTAAAGTTGAAATGTTTCAGGCATTTATGTTTAGATTGTGTAGTCTTGTTATATATATATATATATATATATATATATCATGCAATACATACATGGTGTAACATGTGCTAAGTTCATGTTTTCTTTTCGTTTTTTTAGCACATCAAGGAAGGTAATAGCTTTAAAATACATGCAATCTTAAACCAGAACTGATCGCGTGGATCTTTTTTTTGTAGATATTGCACGTGTTTATTATTTTAAAGGTAGTTTTTAAACAAATTCTAATGCAAATTACTTCTAAACGTACAAAAACATTAATTTAGAATTATTAACATGTTGACATTTTCATGTTTACTTGTTTTCAGAAATTGATTGTGAAGCAATCGATTCACGTCTTCAAATCAACATGATTGGATGCATATTTGAATGTTGAAAACGCTGCGATAGATAGTGTCGACAGCTAGCGGCCCTTCTATTCCCTCTTTACGTGACAAGTTCTTTATGTTGTAACGGAGTGATGTAAGTGTAGAAAATGAAAAATGGTTCTGCACTGTGGGTTCTTGTGTGCACGTGACTTAAGTGAGATTCGCCCTTTTCTCTCTACCCAAGTTCTACAATGGGACCGCGTTATAGACGACCAACCTCAGTGTGTTCAAAACTACTATCTAAGTGCCTGATATGACCTATTCATAAGGCCCCCACCTGGCCCAGAGAACTAAACTTCACAGTATCAGTTCCACTTATGGGCCTGTCAGACTCTCAAAAAACAGAGCTTGCTTGGAACCCTAATACTTTGTACACATGAGTGTTTTCCGAAAAGTTTTATAATTACTATCCTTTCCATCAAACTTCCTTCATTCTAATTTAACCTGGTGGTTTTCTCTCTAGTCGAGTACTGTATACATCCTTTTGTTTGACCTAGTTTTAGGATGAGCTCGACAAATTTTATAAATGAAAAGACGGTTACATTCAGGAAATAGCGGGAGGTAGGTGGACAACATTTGGAAACACCTGTGTCCAGTCCATAAGCTGTTAATGTACAGGTTATTGCCTTGCGAAGGGTAGACCATCGGGTCAGTACTGATTAAAAACCGGGCCTATTCTTATTTCACATACACACTAATCACCTTCTGTTTTGGTTTTGGCTGGGACAGGATTCCCTCACCATCATGTAGGCCTATTATGTAGTCAACAAAGGATTGATTGGCTAGAATACAGGCGTTTACGAAATACGTTGCATATTATATGAAAACGGTTTCTCTTAGCTGTTCTTTTTACCATTGTTCTTTTGGTAAACTTATTTGAAAGAGTATACCATATGAATGCTACAGTTACAACCGGGCTGTTGTAGCGTTGTTAGCTCAGTTGTGACCTTAAATATGTTATTCATTCCTATAATCTATATATGTTTAACTTTTGCACGTGGTTTGTTTGTATTAGACCCAATGTAATGTTGACATTACCGCTTTTGGAATTTCATGGATATGCACACATACGTCTGTATATATATAATGTATGTATTTACATAGGTTGTGATCTTTACAGCACTAAAAATGTTGCTCAGAACGTATTCAACATCACATGACAATGAAATAATAAGCTAATGAACAGATCTGGCAAACATTTTACCTAATTGTGACTCCTGTTTTTGATATTATTCGCAAAAACTTCGTGTGTATAACTCATTAAATTCACTCCTACTTATAACTAGAAAAATAACAGTCTGAGTTCGATAAACAGTTTTCAGATCAAATTTCTAAGGCAGTTTATTTATTCCGGAAATTCACGCAAAACTACACAGGGGTTATTTACGCTGGCCATATCTAATTTTGATCGGATAGACGAAAGGGACGGCAGCTAGTCAATAGCACCCACCGCCAACTCTTGGGCTACTCTAACCGAAGAGTGGGATTTTACAGTCACTCTTATAGCGCAACCACGGCGCCAAAGTGGGCAGCACGAATTTGCGACAACGGGACGCGAAAAGTGGACACTTGTAGTCACTGTCCAGCACGCTAACTACTAGATAACACCAAGCCCTAATATAATCAGAGCTTTAGGAAATTGTATTTCTATATTCTTTGTGACTAGCATGATAATATTACAATTTCCCTTCTGGTAAACTAATCTTGACACAAAACAAGGTTTATGTCTTTTACATATTTAAAATTCAGCATCGTGTTGATGTCTTGCACTTATTAATATAATAACATAAGAATTATCCACGGTTAAAATACTACACGGGAAGTACTGCAAATTACCTTAAAAAGTAGGTTAACATAAGAACACCTCATACGTAAGGGAAGATTATTCTTGAGAGCTTCACATGTACAAGTAATGTACTAGGTAAAGACAAGTAACAACTGCCGACTGTGAAAATAAATATAACCACCTTTGTATAGAAGTCTGAGGAAGTGCTATACATATAATCATCTTACTTATCGTGCCTAATCAAATACTAAAATGAAAGCAATCCCAATTCATATCTGTATACTGTTATCATGTAAACTAAGCCTAATATCAACAATAAACATGCACTATTCATTTAAAGTATATGGTTTAATGATTATTGTTTTCAACAATCTGTCAATATGCTGTTATTAGACAAAACAAATTCAGGATGGCCTAAACGAATTAAGTTGTTTCTAATTTTTCCAACCTTCCCTTGTACCAGACTAAGGTGCAAGAAAATAGGAAGATTGATTTGGTTTGAATTTAGGGCAAAGCTACAGGGGTTATGGGCGCTAGCCATCCCTAATATAGAAGTGAAAGGCTAGAAGAAAGAGAGCTAGTCATCATCATCCACAGCCAACTTTTGAGCTACTCCTTTGCCAACGAATAGTGGGATTGACCGCACTTTATAACGCCCCCCCCCCCCCCCACCACCACCACCACCACAGCTGAATAGGGCGAGCAGATTGTGACTGAGCACTCTAACCACCTGGCCATATGGGAAGAGTGAGTAAGAGTTGCACGTAGTCTGAAGAGGAACCAACAAACTTTGGTACAGCAGAGGTTAACCATATAGATGAGATTTAAGTGTGGATCAACGAAGATTTGGACAACCCTGTACCAACTTATGTAAGAACAAACAAGCTGTTTAAGTACGTATTACAGTGTACAGTAACGTTTCCAACCAGGGTATGTAAGAACAAACAAGCTGTTTAAGTACGTATACAGTGTACGTAACGTTTCCAACCAGGGTATGTAAGAACAAACAAGCTGTTTAAGTACGTATCACAGTGTACTGTAACGTTTCCAACCAGGGTATGTAAGAACAAACAAGCTGTTTAAGTACGTATAACAGTGCACTGTAACATTTCCAACCAGGGTATGTAAGAACAAACAAGCTGTTTAAGTACGTATAACAGTGCACTGTAACATTTCCAACCAGGGTATGTAAGAACAAACAAGCTGTTTAAGTACGTATAACAGT
>NW_013665833.1:199553-215136 GCF_000517525.1 Limulus polyphemus | reverse complement strand
ATAACTACTCTGGTATACCTGTACACTTTTCAAGTCAAGTTGCTAAGTTTATTGATAACTACTCTGGTATACCTGTACACTTTTCAAGTCAAGTTGCTAAGTTTATTGTTTACTACCCTGGTACACCTGTACACTTTCCAAGTCAAGTTGCTGAGTTTATTGATAACTACTCTGGTATACCTGTGCACTTTTCAAGTCAAGTTGCTAAGTTTATAAATTAATACTCTGATATACCCGTACACTTTTCAAGTCAAGTTGCTAAGTTTATTGATTACTACTCTGGTATACCTGTACACTTTTCACGTTAAGTTGCTAAGTTAATGTTTACAACTTAAACATACCATTTACGAAATTGTTAACATAGGTGAGATGTAATAATATTTTGTTTACATGCGCATGTGATATGCATAAAAACACACTGTTCTACAAATTTTTTATGTCAATATAGCTATTACCACATATTAAACAAATCTGATTGAATAATGATCTACTAATATATTTTTCTTTTTTTATATATATCATCTGTGCTTTCGGTAAAATCTCAAATGTTCCAAAACCAGAAATTAACAATTTTATACTGATTTTATTTGCATTTTTAATGCTAAGCCTACTTGAAAAGCAGTTTTAGCCTGGTCACTATAGCTGATCAGGTGGAAGTTTGTATGTATATGTATTCATGTTCTTTTTTATGACAAAGTTATCATGAATTACCTGTTCGCTGAACAAACTGTGACTTTAAACAGGTGATACTACAACCATTGTACTACAACCAGTGATCTTGCGCTTACAATAAGGAATCAGTGACGCTGAACGTTTTTAAAGAAAAAATAGTGTTACATGTAGAGAACACGTTTTATGTTTGAGTATTAGTCTATTCACTGAAAAATTTAAAAACATTATTAACTGCTTTTATAAACACTTTCATATAAAGTCATCTGGCAACTTTCATCTCATTTTAAAATGTCATTGCAAGTTTATGAATGGCTGTTTGAAACTTTAATTATGTAAACTTATTAAATGTAGTATTTAGATACGTTATGGAATATATTTTACTAAACAGGATGACAAGGAATTTTTTAATCACACGTGACTAGTGTCAAGTGGTACTTAGTTCCAAAGGTACTTACTTAACTTAGTGTGTTCTAAAATTACTTACAAAATACTGCAAACACATTTGTAAAATATTTAAACAACTATCAAGAAATTTTGGATTAGAACTGTTCATATGTTTGTATAGAATGAATAAGAATTTCTTTTTAAGACTAGTTCTCAAGTAATGTAAAATAATATCTAACTATTGCAAGCAATTTTCTGACTGTGTGGTTGTATAACTATAGGAGGTGTAAAAGTATAGCCAACACTATGCTTTGATGGCTTGGTGGGCTGGTTCCTATTATTCGACTTTCATAAATGCCAGCTAGCATAAAGGAAATCTGAGTAGTGGTAAGCAGATTTATAAACCATAGTTATTCTCATTCACTTACCCCCTCCACATAATATTTCATTCCCACCCCTCAAATCCGCCATGCTCACGTGCCCATGAGACTACCTTCAAACGGGTCTAGTAACAACAGAATAGTTTCCCAACTGATTCACATTGGCCCAGTTTTTTTTCTAATCAACAGTTGGCAATTCATATTCTACCACAACTATGGTTCGAATGAATGTATGGTTATACAACCAGTCCACGGCAGACAATACTTAGGCGCCGGACGAGAGATAAATTTGAAGTAACCACAATAGTATTCCCGTGGTTTGGCATGTGTCACCTGTAGGTTTTAGGCTGCTATACGTTACTGGGAAAACTGTAGTAAAGTGAGCGAGAGAGAAAGGATGAGCGATCATACAATAACACGGAGTTTGCTTATACAAATAGGCATTTCTGCGAAAGAGTGGCGAAGTTTGAGGCCATAGCGGTGTATAAAGAAAACTGGCGTGAAGTGCATTAGGGCGATGGAGGCGGCAGAGATGTGAGAGGTAACAAAAAAAAGAATTACATCTAAAAGTAATACACATTAAACAGAACATATATATATATATATACTTATGATTCTCAACCCTAGAGAGGTTAAAAAAGTAAGGAAAGCAAAGCAAGATATAAGATGTCCTAAATAAAAGTCAATTTCTGATGGGCTGCACGTGTAGATACAGTTTAGAAAGCACGTGGTTTTGGCCAATGAATCACCACATCCGTCCACGGAAATGTTTCTAGACATATCAAAAGAAGGTAAAAATAATAAACTTGTCCCGGATAAGGAGGTCTGTGTTTTATTTAGTTGAATTACATTAAGCTGATAATAAAACCTAGATTAATGTTTCTATTGTATTTCTGCTGTATACTTCACAATGAATATAACAAATGAAATGTTTCTGTTTTTAGCGTAAAGTCTCATTGGGCTATTTGCCGTGTCTACCGCGGGGAATCGATCCTCAGATTTTAGCGCTGTAAGTACGTAAACTGATCCTAAAATGATCCTTCGGTCGACTAAATGAACTGTAAGGGTATTTCCGGGTTGAAATTTTCGAACAACATTCCTCATCCAGGGACTGTCCTTGGAAATCGGGAACGTATGTTCACCCTATGCTAGGCAGCACAAGAAATCTTATGTCTTTGATAGATTGTTTTGGCAAAGTATTCATGATGAAGCTTTGTAGCATGGACGGCAACTGCCTGTTCTAGAGACACAAGTGTAGAGGATGACGTTTCGAAAGTCTTCCGCCTTTTGTCTTCAGGAAGATTTTCGAAACGTCTTCCTCTACACTTGTGTCTCTACAACAAACAGTTGCCGTCCATGCTACGAAGTTTCATCAAGAAATCTAATGTCTTTGAGAATGGTATTAGTTGCTAAAAAACGAAAGCTTGGGGAACGGACACTTACAGCAGTCAAGCTTTTAATCAAACTTACTATGCTTGTAGAACATGTTGTTACGATAAGGCTGTTAACATGCTACTACTTAGTTTATACACGTTTACATTTTTAATCCTTTAGGATAATACGCGTTAACTGATGTGTAACCAACAGTGTGATTCTAACAACACATGAGTAAAAGTAAAGGATAATGTGCTATAGTATGTCGACCACGCTATATCT
This sequence comes from Limulus polyphemus, assembly GCF_000517525.1. Taxonomy (NCBI): domain Eukaryota; kingdom Metazoa; phylum Arthropoda; class Merostomata; order Xiphosura; family Limulidae; genus Limulus; species Limulus polyphemus. The sequence goes on along the minus strand of NW_013665833.1, from coordinate 212,044 downwards.
GTCATATCCAGTTCCGACGAGGCTTTTCGCACAAGACCAGGGCTCATCAGACCCGCTGGGATACGACAAACGTCGTAGTAGTCTAGGCGCTATATATATTTAAAATATTTTTAACATTTAATAAATACCCTTGCTTAACTCACTGTTAAACTGTATATTTCACTAATATAGTGCTAACACTTCACTGAAAATCCTTTTAATTACATCCTTTAACACCTTGATTATTTGTTTTACACATCTCACAGTTATAACTAGTAACACTAGATTTATATCGTTGAGCTGACTTTAACGTCTGTACCTTTGTTTAACGTGACGGAGGTATTAAACATTTCATAAAGTAAGCCCATTATTTAAATGATTTGTTTCTTTTTTATTTTTCTTTGTTTGTTTTAGAGCAAAGCTACATTAGGCTATCTGCTGTGTCCACCGCGGGGAATTGAAACCCGGATTTTAGTGTTTTAAGTTCGTGAACTTAGCGCTGTCCCACCGGGGGACTAACACATGGCAGGCAGTGATAATTGTTAATTATTACGTTTTCGTGCAGCATAGAATTTATATGGCTTAACCTGATATATGGTGATTTTCCGATATTTGTGTTGTTCATTACGAACATTTAGTTATTTTAATTATAGTTTTGATAACAATTTTGAATAGCATCACAAGCGCTGTGCCAGATACCGAGTCCAGATGAATGGGGGAGTCTCAACTTTCGATAGCAGGCCTCGCCTAAATTTCGCATACCGTCACATCCGCCGGAATCTTAATATGTAATTTTCATTTGCTTAGCCAACAACTTCTGTTTTCAAAACCTTACTACAAATTATCTATCCGCAAAGAGGGAAAACCCGGCTGCCTCTGGGGTTGACAAGTTGACAGTAAATATTCCCGAAATCACCAGAAATGTTATTTTGATGTATTTTACCCAGAACAAATTGCACATAAACCTTTTTTTCTTACAGTTCTTACATGAGAGTTTCCTATTTTTCAAGGTCGTTGTTGAATTCCTCCCCCCAGTCATCCTCGTGGGGTCTTTTGTTTATGTTACTAAATGCTCAACAAGTAAACGGGAAAGGTCAGTTCTGAGAATTTAGAACTAGAGCGTCATTCGCAGAGCGGAAGTCAACGACTGGCCTTCAGTTGAACATTTATCATGTATAGAGTTCCCACGCCTTTCGTAACCTTCACCTAATGTCTGGTTAACCTTGAACTCTGAGGAGAGTTGAGGTCAATATGAGTTATGGAACATTACGCTTGTATCACGACAGTTTAGTACGTTGGCAAGAAGGTGGGATTATTGCCGTACTTAATTATAAAACCGATGTTTTTGTTTTTCTTGGAATATGTTTTGTTTCTTTCTTGTAATGCTATGAGACTTTGCATGCGTAGGTAAGGCTTAACAGTGTTAATATGACCTTAGTGATTTCAGAAGCCACGTGTTTTAAAATGTTGTAAATTACAGTAAAATATATAATCGTTGTTGAAAAAAGCAAAGGTTATGTCATAATTGTCATATAAAACAATACGTTAATATGAAGATAGATACACATAAAAGTTAATTATAGTAAAATATTTAGTCTTGTAAAGGTGAGTTCTTAAATCTTATATATCGAGGGTAGTTGATAGAGTGCTGCTGATTGGCTGCCTTCCTTCTCGTCAGTAGTTCAAATAGTAAGTTAACAAACGACGACTTATAAACGTAATATAAATTACTTTAGGTAGATCACGTACTACATGTTTCAACAGAACACTGGTACGTTTTCTTCAGGTATGAACCCCCTCTCCCTCCCCCAGTGGTACAGCAGTAAGTCTGTGAACGTATAACACTAGAAATCGGATGTCGATGCCTATGGTGGGCACAACACATATAACCCATTGCGTCGCTTTGTGCTTAATTAACTACAAACAAACAGAATGTTCAGATATGATATAAACCCTTTCGTATTTGTATATATTGGTTTGGTATATAAACCCGAACAAGACATATCATTGTATGTTCCTGTGCACAAATAGCATCAGTTTAAAACCAGGGAGTGCGGCAGATAGCCTAAGTAGCTTTGTTATAAATACAATAAATATTGGAAGTCCTGTAGAATTTTCCCACATTTTTTTACTGTTTTAATAGTGTAACAAACACCGTAATAACCACCACAGTGTTCTGTTTTAAGCCTAAATTATGTGTGGTACACATTTAGCTCTAGTTCCATTGAAACAAGGTATAATAAGTAATGTTAAATCTTTTCGAGGTATTTCCTTTTGAGACTTTTCTTGTTCCTGAGTAGAGACATTTGTTCTACTCTCGTCAAAGATAACTCTTCGTTTTTAGACATTCCTAATAACATTTTCTGGTGGTATAATTCCTTTGGACCCGGGTCGGGTTGTTGGCTTATTGTACTTGTAAAGTGATAAAGGTTTGTTCGTTTACATTTAGAATATTCGCACAAAGTTACACAAGGACTATCTTTGCTAACCGTTTATAATTTTAAACTGATAGACTAGAGGGAAGACAGCTAGTAAACTCTTGGGCTACTTTTACTATGTCGAGTATCGGGATTTGACTGTGACTCTTATAACGAACCCACGGTCCGAAAGTGCAGAGAGCTATTATTATTATTGTTGTTATTTATTTTTTTAGTTATGGGACTAAAGCACGGCCTCACGGATTTTCAGTCTTGCATACTAGGCCACGCCCTGCACAAGTAATGACTAAATAATGGCATTTACTTGTACATCACCACAAAAGTTTACTGATCATTAGGGTATTCCTCACTAAACAAAACTTAATAATATAAACCCAGATGAAATATGGCTTCAAGGCTTCTTATCTTTAGAGATATTTACTTGAAAATCTTCAGATAATGTTTACAACCTTAAAAGAACCTCTTTATGGAAAGGATTAATAATTATTATAACGTTATTTTGACTGTTGGATTATACGATTTTAACTGAACTCGGGAGAAGAATGTATTTATATACCAAAAGACAGAGCAAAGCAACAGAGTTTAAAGAAATGAAAAAATTAAATTAAGTAAATTACAATATCATTTTCTGAAGCAATGAGCTGGATGACGTAATTCTCAGTGGCAGCCAATGAAACCTTTAAAATAGAAGAAGAGACAATGTTTGATTAACTAGAAAAGTGAGGCTTGTTCTAGTCGGGGTAATTACGTTTAGAAACCTACTAAAACTTCTGATAGCACAGGTTTTACACGTTAGGTGTCGTGAAGCGTACTGGAATGTCGTACAGGGTTACTTATAATGACCCTGCTTTGAATGGCATAGCGCAACGAAGCATGCTGAAACTAATGGGAAAGCGTTCCACTCTCGAAATTTTGAAAAGCGTGTTAATAAGTCTATGCCGAATTAACTGATAGCGCATGCGTGTGTAATTCAAGTAATTAACTGCGTTTTCTTTCACGATTTTCGATAATGTTGAAACAAATTGACCGTATCAAGTTCAAAATGAAAAAACGAAAATACATCAAATTTTTTCAACCACTGGTCTGCATTATAACGTAATTTCTAATTATACTTAAATGATTTGACAGTAGGGGGCGCTGTAACATTGTATACTGATGCTACAACTTACGTGGCATCATTTTCATATTGGTTAAAAATATTCTTACGAATCGTTAAACAAAACATAAATAGTTGTAACTAACACACAAAGAAAATTGACGACTCATAAAAATGACAAATAAATTCAAATGTAGTTTAATAAAAAAAAAATGGTTATGAGACGAATCGTTCTTTACTTGGGTAAAAAATTAAATGCATGCTATTCCCAAAATTCGGGGGTTCGTTTCCCTGCATCGGACAGAGTGAAGATAGTCTGTTGTGTATCATTGCGCTAAAACAAACAAACCACATACATCAAGTCCCCCAGTGGAACAGCGGTATATCTGTGGACGCTAAAAACTGGGTTTCGATACCCGTGGTGGGCAGAGCAAAGATAGCCTATTGTGTAGCTTTATGCTTAACTACAAACAAACAAGCCATACGTCAAATATCATATATTCCCCCTCTAGTGTCAAAACTCACCACCACAAGTATTGTAAGATAAATTAGAAAACCGTGTTTTATATGTGGGGCCCGTAAAAGTCGAGTTCTTAATACAATAAACACTTTGGTTGCTACCCCTTACCAGTTATCAACAATTAAAATATCCTAAATGACGCAACGTTCTATACAGAGATAAGAACCGATGATCTTTTCAACAAAAGTTCTTAAATATTGCAACTAATTATCCAGGTACAAGAGAAACCAGAAAATAACACATCGTAACGTTTTCTCTCAAACTTTGGTCTTTTAGATGGTCAACTGCTAATAACGACGAAAAGCATTTATTGCTTACACTAATATTTGCTATAGTGTGTACTTTTAGAGTTCACAATAATGCATCTTGAATTCACAATTTTTTTTTATTATTATTTACCAAGAGATGTATTTTTAAATGTCGACAATGAAATTTTGTCAATCAATTTTGAAAAAAATTACCTTTACGATAATAATAAAACACCCTTTTATTCAGCCAATATCGTCATTGCTGAAATGAACAAATTTTAATTATTAATTAGAGAGGAAAGGTCGTTGTTTTTTTAAACTTTACTGCCAAAATGTTTAAAGTCTCTTCAGTATGCATTACAAATTACGTAGAACAGTAAAATAGTATGAAATAATATTATGCTCTATCTCTGTATTTAGTGTACTTATCTTCGTATGAGAGCTTTGAACCTCTAATTCTACATGTTTCCTTTACTTAGTAGTTAATCCTTAATTCATTTTACCTTTTAAGTTATTTAGGGATAAGAAAGGTATACATATTTGGACTGATTATACGTACTGATTTCTTCGGTTTGCTTTCCGATGGCTCAGCGGTAAGTCTGGGGCTTATAACACTGAACATCGGATTCCCATACCCACTACTGGCAGAGTCTTTAACAGGAACAAAAGTTTCTTAGGTTTTGTTAATACTGTGTAGCCCTCAAAGTGTTTTGCACGCCATCTCTCGGTCTCACAAATCCTTATCGACCAAATTGTATTGGTATTTTTGTGCGTTGGTTCCTGATACAAGCATAATATAGTATATTAAAATTCAGTAAACCTTCTACCATGTACATGTGTTTCTTTGTATGTTTAGTATAAAAACACAATCAGATTTTAGAGAATGCTATAATAATAAATTAAAGTGTACGTTGTTACATTTTCTAGGTAAAGATTGTGTCCATTCAAACTAAGTTATTGAAACTACATTCACTTAAGTATTATTAGATCTAACTCATTGATCTATTCAATGCGTGTTGTGTTAAAATCATAGTTATTAAGACCTTGAAACTATACCCACTGAGTTATTAAAAACCATATTTACAAAGCATTCAAAATTATACACAGTATGGTATGAAAACCATCGTCTTACTAAGGTGTTAGAACCTACGTATCAAAGTATTCATATAATACACAGTAAAATACAAAAACTGTGGTCACTAACATAATATTGATGAATAAAAATGAATATTGCAATATTGATTATTCTTGTAATAATTTAGATACTTAATGAGGCCGATAGAATGCATTTCTAACCTGTAGGGGCAGAAGATACAGGGTTAAGCCTAGAGGTTGGTTCAACACGTAAAAAAAAAGAAAGAATAATCACTGATATTTTCCTGTATTTTTTCCCCACTGTTGTTTATTATTCGTCTATTGCTGTAGTTAAGGCGTTAAGCTCAATGTTGAAAGCTACCAATATCTTTGGAGGCCCTCACGTTAGTGATATATTACCATCAGGTTCTAAAAATACTCTGGTATATTCTACTTCAAAAGGGGGACAAAAAGTATAGTAGAAACGAAATTAATTATAGCCTGTTTTTTTGCCACGTGTCTTTTATTAATGTTACAGCATTTCTATTCACTACAGACAGGAAAATAAAAATAAGAGAAATACGCTGGAGAGCAGAAATAGTGGTGGGAGGTTTGGCTTGTGAAAATTAAAGTATGGCGCCAGAAATTTTTGTTTTGTTTTCTTTCACGTTATATGCAGGAACTTGAGCCCTTATGGAAGCAGTTGGGAGTTGAAAGTTCGGGTGGTGACACTATTTTGAAACTAACGTAGATTTAGTTGTCCTTTTTTTTTATCCCACCCACCTACTCCTTGATATTAGAATTTGCTAACGCGGCATATCGGACGGTAAACAAACTTAACATGGGCCAAACAAAACAATTATAAGAGGAGTTTTTTCAAATGGTAACAAAAGAAACGCATTATTACCCGTTTAAGTATCATGGTAACAAAAGAAACGCATTATTACCCGTTTAAGTATCATGATCTTGAAACTGTACTCTACTATACATGGAAGGAAGGAATCGCAGCGATTTGCTTGCACAGCAAGTTGGTAAAGATATAGCTATATCATGACGTATCTCCACGTGAGATGAAATTCCTGAAAATTAAGACACATGACAATAATCTGATAATATACTTATTTGTATTGCATACAATAGATATATTTATCGTAATGAAGAATACTGTTGTTGTTGTTCTCACTACCTTGGTCCTAGAAAGCAAGTTGTCATTAACTTCCAATCAAAGCAGGCCATATACATAGACCAGGACTAATTGTTATTTTAAGGCAAAACTACACAATGGGATATCTGCTCTCTGTCCAACAAAGGAAATCAAACCCCAGAATTGAGCGTTGTAAATCCTAAAGATTAACTTTTACCCAACGCGGGACCTAATTATTAAACTAATTAATGTAGTTAATTTAATATACTGTTCCAACTAGGTATATGCATAATCATAAGTTTAAGAAATTATCACTATAAACATAAGTGGATGAAAGAAGAAAAAAGCACGCTGATCTTACTACCTTGGTTCCAAGAAGAAAAAAATGAAGAAATAGGGTCGAAAATGATATATAAATAAAAGAAGTTTATCGTACTACCTTGACCCTAAGAAAATGAAGGTTAAGGAACGAATAATGTGAAAACAGAAATGAAGGTTAAGGAATGAATAATGTGAAAACAGAAATGAAGGTTAAGGAATGAATAATGTGAAAACAGAAATGAAGGTTAAGGAATGAACAGTGTGAAAACAGAAATGAAGGTTAAGGAATGAGTAATGTGAAAACAGAAATTAAAAAGTTTATCGTATTACCTTGACCCTAAGAATATCAAGGTTAAGGGATGAATGATGTGCAAACAGAAATGAAGATTAAGGAATGAATATTGTGCAAACAGAAATGAAAAAGTTTATCGCATTACCTTAATCCTGAAAATAAAAGTTATCAAATGATTAATGTGAAAACAGAAAGAGAACAGCAATGAAAGATAACACGTGAAGAACCATAGGTTTAATAACGGTATTGTATAATATGATAGAAGTAGAGTGGATTCAATTTTTATTCAATAGAGAAACAGTTGTTGTTGCGATTGTTTTAAAAAAATTGCTTTTTAATTGCCAACTTTTCTTTACACGAGGGACTTCTTCATGGACCTTCGTTTTTGACGATGTCTGGCCAATCAGTTGACCATCTGGACGACATGCCTTTTAGCCACGTGCCCCTGTGAATTGCACGTGATGCTAGTCAAAATATCAATGCGTTATATTTATAGTTTAAAACTACATATTATAGTAACAGCATTAAATGAAATACCATTTGTGGTGGGCTTGGCGAATCAGCTGCCGCTCCAATACCCGTCTTATTAGTGCCATGTAACGTATTCTCTTTGTTTGTCCCTCTATTGTCAGCTTTCAGGGGGTAGTAACTCGTAATCATATGGAAAGTACTGTCGGAGGACCGTGTGCTTTTGTCTGAAACGTGTGCGAGGTCGCGAACTGCACAGCCTTCCAATACGCACGAGACCGGCCAAATGTCTTACGGTTTTTAGAAATATGAGTGCTTTCCATTGGCAGATTTGAAGTACTCTAGCTTTCCAACAGAGTAGAGGGCATAACAACACAATTGAAGGGCATGAAGAGCACGTGTCTTCTGCTATTCGCACCACCCGCCTCGTTCCATCATTTCCTTCGTGAGACCAACTTGGACACGAACTCTCTCTACGACCCGCACGTGTGCTTACTCATTGCTATGTCTTTTGTCCACCCCCACTGTACTTTCCAAATCCCTCAGTGTTCTTTCCCACTTTCCCCCCTTCTTCGCCCTGCAGTTACACGCTTCTGGCTTTCTGCATGGTTAACAAGAAGACAAAATGAGCAAGAAAGTTGTGTAACAAAAAGGGCAAAAAAAGTTACCACAGCTAACATTCCAGAACTACTTGTTTGGGTTGTTGGGCGGTAAAGGAAAATGACCTTTACCCTTTGCAAGTACTCTGGAAATAAAAAGTGGGGGAGGTCAGACTTGTTCTAATATACGTAGTTGTTTTCGTTGTGGCCCCAGCGTTCGCGCTGTCACATCTGAAAGAAACTTTCCTAGTCACAGTCCTATCATTCAGGAAAAAATACTACAGTCGAACTATCGTCGTCTATTGAAATGATATTTGGAATATTTCCGAAAAACGAAATAAAAAACGATACGACACTCAATTTATCTTGTAGCTCCCAAGTTATTACTATAAATGTAAACAGATGTGTGTAAGTGTAATGTTAACTTTTTTCGCCCTCAGTGGGGTATCGATGTTGTATCATATCTTAGTTCTGTGTCAGTTCTCATTGTGTGGTCGGATAATTTAAATAGAAAAATAACGGTATTCTTTTTCTTGATGTATATTTTTAATTGAAAATTGACTTAGACGTTCTATACACTATGTCAATTGCTTTTTTTTTTCTGGGGCCGATGTTTTGTAATGGACAATTTAAATAAATTCAGTTACCCGTATCTGTTTTTTATGACGCTTAATGTAATTTGTGTCTTTGTTCACAAAGTTCTCTATCGTTGACCCAGCTAATGTTGATATGCCATTAGAGAACGTGTCGACCCATTATTTTTTGACTTCTGAATAAAGTAAGATACTTTCATAGATCAGAATTAAAAATCAACCTAGTAATTAATATGGTAAATTAAATATATCGTTCTAACTAGGTGTATGCAAAGTTGTAAAACAAAAACTTGTAATGATTAGAATGCAATGATTTATCAGTTGGGTACACTCGCTGTTAGCAATGCTTTCGGCCGTAATCCCAATAATATCTTACAAGGTTCGGTCAACTTAGGAGATTTAAGTCAATCGTATCCACATACTAAGCGAACAATGCAAAATGACGATAATGAATATATTATATATATATATATATATTAAACGTTGTAATCCATACTGTTAATGAGCCTAACATTAAAGGAAGAGTAGAACATCCCATAGTAAGTAATAAGTGTAAAGCCCAATCTGTCGTTCGGTTTGCCGCTTGTCGCTGAGATATATTGGTTTTGGGAAATTCCACCCTTCATTAATAGTCCTGCTGAAGTAGAAACTATAAAATTAGGCTTCAAAACACCATAAATATAACATAGTATGATTGACATATTGTTATACGTTCTTCTTTAGTTTCACTATAAGTTTTAAATGGAAACTAAACCATTCATGTCTAATACCTGTTCATCAAATGTCAAATTTGTTTACTGGTAGAACTTCAGAAAGATTTGTGTAGTTTTCTTTACATGTGCAATTTTGTTTGTTTTAGCGAACGTCATACGTGAAGTGGTAGTTCCATATTATTTATTTCTGAACGTTCGGTTGTGTTTGATACACTCAGAAGATTGCATATCACAGTTTATCTGTCAGCCAGGTTTATTCTCGAGTTTATGGGCTCTGTGTCTTGAAACTATTTGGAATTTTTTTCCCTTCTTTCCCGTTCGTTACTATATTATTACCCACTGACCGATGTTCTAGCGCTTTTATCGCAAAAACGTGGTGGTTTTAATACAACATAGTCAGTTCTCAAGCCAATCAAGGGGTAGTGCCGGAAAATGTAGTAAAATGCCAGAATGTGAGAGCGTAGTACAATCTGAAGCTTGGACCTTCAAACCTTACACTTATTTAACCTGGCCAGTGAAGTCTCCTAATCTCTATCTAGAAATAATCAGATATGACACATAGATGAAATGGGAAATTCGGTCTATCACCTAATCCAAGTATTCTAGAGGCTTAGAGATATAAAAGTTGCTGTTTATGAGAAACAATTTCTTCCTGCGGAAGTAACAAACAAGAACTCTGGACTAGAGGTTATGAAATCTCGTACACAGGTCTCGAGGGAGCAGAGGTCGACAAAGTAAAGTTTCTATCTTGACAATAAATCCTACTTTAGCGAGCTGGCTAGGTATGAAATTCTGAGCTGTTCCCGTTGATTCTCCAAGATCAGGATTTACTGGGGTATTCTATGGGGTTTGATGCGTCATATATTGCTTATTTCTTTAGTCAGTCTCCATCTATGAAGGTGCTGAAAGTGATGGCGAGCCTTGTCAATTTCATGTAGGTCTTCTCATATGTATAAATTCATCCACAATCCCCGAGGGGACAACTGTCGCCTGAGACCGTCAGAAGTTTCTCTCCTATGTAATCTATAATGACGCCAGGGTCATCATCTAGCGGTCAGTTTTAACCCCCAGCTGTGACCACGACCATGCCTGCTGTGTTTTCTTTAGGTTGCTATGTTGTTTATGTTGGAAGTGAGGACTTTGGACAGAATGAAGTCATTTACGCTAAGTCGATTTCATTTACATAAGCGCGACATCTGTTCATTCTGGTATGGGGAAATAACAGAGATAAGTCCATGCACCACTGTTAGCTGCTTTCTTTTACAATGAAGTAGCATGTGGTGAAATATAGTGGTCAGTAACACGAAATATCAAAATTAATATAGCAGGAAAATACAACCTGTGTGACATTGTCTGTCGGTTCATATATCTAGGTATACCTCCGAGGCTTTTTTATATCTATAAATCAACCAATTTATACAAGTGTGGTAAAAAAAGGCATATTTAAACTGTTGGGAAAAAATTAACGTACAGTCTAAGTTTGAATGCCATATGTTTGTAATTCAAAAACAGAGCAAGAAAAAGACATACAATTACTTCATTTAACTTGATTTGCTTATTTACAACTGCACCAAAGTGGCCCTTGAACATTAGCATGTTTTTCTTGTATATCATTCATTAAGAATAATATCATAAAGTGATCTTTTGAAATGCAAAGTATGTGTTATGTCATTTTCGTCTGTCAGTAGATTCAGTGTTCTTGCCTCTAACTTCTAAGAGGTGATATTGTTTACGTGTACAGAGAATAATCATTAAAGACAGTTATCGCCTGTAGTGTGTTCTTAGCTGTATCTGTCAACCGCAGACTAGTGGGTTCGAGAACCTTCCTCGATATTGATAATAATGAATAAGCACTTGTGTTTTGCTGAAGATAAAAATTTCTGATTATCTCGGAGGCAATTGAACTATGACACGAAATATACAGATAGGTCACGAACTTTGACTGGAAGAAGATTACAGTCTATTCATTCATCAATAGCAAATATACACGTCTTGTCATATCGAATGGTTGCTAGGAGACATCATTATTGCAGTTGTTTCAAAGATCGTTAATCCAGTGATAATTTCATATATATCAAAAAATATGTAGAATTATGTCTAAACTTTTGAAATAGAGTTTTGTTTCAAATAGAATGTGGTACTTATAAAGGTTTCGAAGCACGTGTTAGTTTGATGTGTGTATAAAACATTAAGTGTGTGAAACACAGTTTTCGATAGGGAAAAGATTTTAGCTTCAACCGATTACCTAAAACTTGGTTACATTTGATACGCTGATTGATGAAACTGACAAATAATAAACTCGGAGAGACTGACGTTTCAACCGTCGAAACGATGATTGGTTAGAAGAGCGTTGCCTTGGGAATATTAATTGAAAATGTTATTTTGTTACTCGAACTGTTTTAATAACGTTTTCTATTTTACATTCAGAAACACATATATGTATATGTTTCACACAACTTGATATCCCAAAAATATTTATTTATTTTGGTTTCATCAAAGTCTGATTTAAGATATTCCGTTAAAAAAATTGCAGTTTCGTTGGTTTGCAAAAAGTGATACTTATCATGTTAGTTATATGTATGTCTACGTTTTGAGATTTATCTAGGATAAAAAAACCTTCATTACACATATTTCTAGTTTTGAATTAATATGACAGTGTCTTGGTCTGTTAGTTTTTAAAACTATTTTCTAACGAATTCGTTTGCTTAATGATTAATTATAGAATATGTTTATAACATAGCTTGTCAAACCCAAGACAGAGACTAAAATATGTTTATAACATAGCTTGTCAAACCTAAGACAGAGACTAAAATATGTTTATAACATAGCTTGTCAAACCTAAGACAGAGACTAAAATATGTTTATAACATAGCTTGTCAAACCTAAGACAGAGACTAAAATATGTTTATAACATAGCTTGTCAAACCTAAGACAGAGACTAAAATATGTTTATAACATAGCTTGTCAAACCTAAGACAGAGACTAAAATATGTTTATAACATAGCT
>NW_013665833.1:195539-198553 GCF_000517525.1 Limulus polyphemus | reverse complement strand
TATGTTTATAACATAGCTTGTCAAACCTAAGACAGAGACTAAAATATGTTTATAACATAGCTTGTCAAACCTAAGATAGAGACTAAAATATGTTTATAACATAGCTAATCAAACCTAAGACAGAGATTAAAATATGTTTATAACATAGCTTGTCAAACCTAAGACACGGACGTCAAGTTGCTGTAGACTTTCCTAGGTTGTATCAGGAGCCATCTTCGAATTTCAGTCTACACAGTAGTGTGAATAGTGATTAATATATGTAAAGAAACCTTCACTCAGTTTAACAGTTAATTATAGGTTCAAATACTAAGATAATGGCTTTTAATGAGAAGGACTCTTTAGGTTCATAGAGTTTTGTCTCATGCTCTCCACAAGAGAGGATGATGAAAAGTCTATAATCATAGTTAAGGTCTTTTTAGGGTAAATTCAAATGGAGTTTCGACTATCTTTGACATATTTGTGAACCATTAATAATGTACTCTGTTTGAAGTGTTCAACTATCTTTACTTTTATTTACCTTTTTTTTTCAAAATCATTTGTCTTTTATATAACTTACAAGATTAGACTAAATATAATAAAGGTTTACTGAACTGCTTATCTTAACCATTCAGCTACCCTACATAAGAGTAGGTTACTTGCTTTTACAAAGTTGACGCATGCGCATGATTGTCACCCCGTACTGATCATGGATTAACTAACCAACATTTATCAATCCCTTTGCTTATTAGCGAAGTTTTTCTAACAAAAATTCAAATTTCTATGAAAAACGAGTATCAAACTAAATTAAAACGTACAAACTGCACAGCGGTTGGTTAAAAAACAAACAAACAAAAATATTTCTGTGGCGCCACACTTGAAGTGTATATTACAGCTCGAAAAAGTTTTCAAACTCTTGAATAAACAAAGGCTTGATGAAAGTACTCTTTACCTTTCATACTAGTTGTTTGCTTTTAGAGCGGTTAGTTAACAGCCAAATGCGGGGTGACTTTAGATAAATAAAAAATGGATTGTCATGACGTGCGTAAATTGACATTGAATTTAGTATACACACGCTTTGTTTCTTTATTATTATTTATAGCTCACTGCTAGTGTTTCAACTCAAACTCAGGAATTCATTCTATGCTTAAGAATGGCATTATTTTTAATACACAAAGTTTCAAATTGTGTTTATTCTTTGTGTTCATTGCTCCTTGGATAATACAGTTTCGGCGGTGAGTGTGTGTCTGTCCATAAAATATCAAATTCAAAACGGCTTTATTAACTTTATTCCAGTTTTTCCTCCTCATCAGTAAGATTGCGTACTCTTAAGGTAGAAGGTCCAAGTCCAAGCTCTCGCGAGTAGAATATATCATCTTATAAAAAAAAGAAATAAATATCAAACGCACAATTTTTAAGAAATAATAGAATGTGTTAGAAAGAGGAGAAAATGTGTAGGGAAAAAAAGAAACACAACAGACTGCCGAGGGAACTCTTTACAGTGTGTGTGGTCCACTTCTAAAAAGCAGTATCCTAGATATTGTCACCCTCCTGCTAAAACGTTTGGTCGTTGATATTGTAAGCCATACCTTATCCTTATTCTAAAACACTATTTATATGCATATATGTATGTTTTAAAACCTTCCCACATATATACATATATATCATGTATTTTAGAAACGAATGCATTGTTTAGAGCTTATAATAAACTAGCGTATAGCCCGCCAAAAATGATGGGGCAAGTACTACCAACCCCACCCCATAGTATACCCTAACCTCACATTTCATAACTAACTGAAATAACTATATTTTGCGAAATTGAGCTTGACCAACAAAGAGGCAGAAAAGTGCAGTCAAAGATCGGTAAATTACTTAGTGAGCCAAACAAAATTAAGATCATTCATGAAATGAATTCGTGGCGTATTCATAGAATGATTATTGGAAAAATCAGTTAGATTAATTAACAACTTCTAGTATATAGAAAAGACAGTGCGTTTTGGTAAACTTCGTTCCAACAATGGCTTTTATGTCATGTTGCTTAGTAACAAAAGTATAATTTAAATTGTTGTTAGTCTATGTACTGAAAGTTTAAAATGAAATATACAGACAATAGAACTGGAAAAATATTTCTTGATTTCTTAATTTAGAGTCTCGGTTTGATTAAAGAGGTTTGTTTTTTATTAAAACCATTCGTAATATAACAGAAAATAGCTTAATTCAGAAACAATCTAAGTTTAAACTTGAATCGATATTTTTGCTTTCATGATAAATTTTATGCACTTGGCTCTAGGCTAGATGAACCCACACTACGCTTTTACTTTAGGCATATTATACCAACACTCACTACACTTATAAGGTTTCACGGCCCCTCTTGCACCCCCGTCACTAAAATCGTAATGGGCAAACAATAATCGAACTATTCTATCTGGATTAATGCATTTTGGTTTTTATGACTACTCCTGTTTCGAGAACTCAAGCGTGACGCGACGCGACACACACTGACTTTTATATAGGTTAGATTCAACCATGAAGAGATAAACATGTATAGTTTGGGGCAGATAATAGCTATGTTGTTGTTTCAGAGTGTTGACACTAACCTTGCTATTTAAAGGATTGATGCATATGTGTGCATATTCGTTTCGCTGTCCTTTAACATGTGGTAATTTCTTTCCCACAACATGTTGCAGAAGGTAAGTAACAATAGAAGCGTGGACACCAAGATGTTGTGACGTAAGCTCTCGGTGTCGCCTATGTTTTTTTCTTCATTCTCTACCTTTATTCCTCAGGTTTTTCTGAATTTTAGCTTACATTTTTGAATAATTTATTATTAAACTGAATGACATACATCCTTAAAGACGGGTTTATGAATATATATATATACATAGTTTAGCTTATTATTTTTTTATTGTTTTTGAAGTTTGATTTAGAATATGTTATTATGGTCATGTTACATTATAATTAACTCAGAATATAGTTGTGTTATATTGCCTGTTGATAATTCAGACAGTGTATACATAATGATTTATTTGTTTATAGTG
>NW_013665833.1:176636-194995 GCF_000517525.1 Limulus polyphemus | reverse complement strand
TAAAAAAAAGGTTTTAAATTGATTACAATTACTCGTTAATAGGGGAAACAACTTGCTTTTAAACATTGGATTTTGGTATTCTGGTTTATGTTTTTAGATGCAGATTTATCGCTCTAACCCATTCCAGTAGATAATTAACATATTTGTAGTCTTTGTTTTATATATCCACGTTTTATATTAGCAGACAGATGAAGTTAAAAAAGACACACGTTTAGTAGTCTCTGCTATTATTTGTAAAAATCTTGCCATTTTTTAAATAATTTTTCAAAGAACTAAGAAAAGAAGGAAACAAAAATCCCAATACATTCCAAGCACTTAAGCTAAAGAGCGGCTTGTGATAGGCTGTCTCAAGGCGACGGTTGAGTCGCCCGGCTACTACCATAATCTGTGGCGGACACACACTCACGAACCGGTTTAACCCACCAGCAGTGATTCCTTAACACTGTCGAGGTGACAGCAAACAAAACTATTGTCTGAAGTGAAAGCCTTATCTGACGTTAGTGTCGTTATCGTGATTGTGTGCCCTGGGGACAGCGTCCACCTCAAGGTGGCTATTTATTTCCAGATTCTTCTTCAAACTTGGCAATTTTCCGCTACTTAACGTCCAGGTCAATAACTAGTTTACGTAAAATAATATGTTTATATATATACATACAAAACCAACTTATAATAATATCTATATATTAATATTAAATACACGGTTTTTTTCAGTGTATTGTTGGATATATCAATGTTATGAAATGTATTTTTTTTAAAGAAGTCGAATAAGACCTGGCTCACTTACATAACAATACCTGACTATAACAACTATGTTACTTTTATCGATCTATCCAACTACATCCATTTGAAAGCAATAAGTGGAATATAATGATTAAAAAAACGATCGTTTGGTCAAAATACTTATGTTTAGATAATCTGAATTTATACACCACAAATATTACAAAGTTATGACGCATTTGTTGTAACTCGCCTGAGTTTGAGAATTGTGAAATTTCGTTAACTCGTTTTTAGTTTTAGTATCAAACTATTTAGTACGGAATCTATTTACGTTCTGAGGGTTCATGGTTCGCATACCGTTGCCATAAAAATTCGTTCCGCACTTTTGGGCTGTTGATGCTTTACAAGAGTGACGGCCAAGTACCACTATTTAGTCAGACGAAAGTAGCCCAAGAGTTGGCGGAGGGTCTTGTTGATTACCTTGCCTTTCCTTTAGCGTATCAGCTCAAAATTAAGAAGATAGTCCTTATGTAAATTTTCTTTATGCTGAATTCAGGTACGGTCATCTTGGCAATGAACTTTTGTATACAAATTCGTCATTTTCTTTTTACGAACTGCAGTAAGATATTGTACTTCTTGCTTAAAAACTCGCAACATTTCTCAGTTATTTGCTAGGAACAGTGGTTAAGATATACTACCTATCGGTGACACAAAAGTTCTTATATATACATCTGCTCTTAGCAACATACGTGTGATATATATATATATACAATTATAATAAAATAATTACAAATGTTATAAAGACAAGTAGGGATCGATATATACGTAACCTAGCTAGATCTAGTAATATATATTGAGAGAGAGAGAGAGAATGTTTGTTTGTTTTGAATTTCGCGCAAAGCTCCACGAGGGCTATCTGTGCTAGCCGTCCCGGACTTATTTAGCAGTGTAAGACAAGAGGTAAGGCAGCTAGTAATCACCATCCGTCGCCAACTCTTGGACTACTCTTTTACCAACGAATATTCGGATTGACCGTCACATTATAACGCCCCCACGGTTGAAAGGGCGAGCATGTTTGGTGTGTGGGGGATTCGAACCCGCGACCCACCGATTGCGAGTCGAGCGCCCTAACCACCTGGCCATGCTGGACCGATAGAGAATGTGAGAGAGAGAAGGAGTTTTAATGCCATAAAAAAGTATTGAAACAAGAAAGTGAAAACTATAGAAAGTGAGTTCCCTAAAGTCTTAAAAAATAATTCCTAATTTGGCAAATCACTGTAATTACGTTGGCCTGAGCCAAAGTAGGGATAATTTTTTTTAAAGTAGCTCAATTTTTTGTAGTTTTGACTTTCTTGTTTCAATACTATTTGCAGCATTAAACATTATATATTATTATTATTAGAGCAAAAAAGTTCGTCATTTTTTCTGTACGCTTGTCTGGAGAAGTCAATTATTTACTTACATGAAAATTCTTTGAAATAGTGAAATTTTGATTCACTTCATAAACACGTGCATAGCGATTTATTCAGCTTTTTAAGTACAATAAGTTTTAGTTTTGTTCAACCGATACTGTGAACTAGTCATTGTTAATATTCAGACATTTTAAAGGTGGGTTTAAACGGGCGATCTTTATGGCCGCCATTTTGTTTCATCACGCTCCCTACTTTTAAGTACTACCGTATTTAATGATATTTGACCAAGATTCTTTACTTGCTGCTGGCAGACATACAACAAATTTCATTAATTTTTGGCGATAAGCCTTGGCTAAAATAACTTACTCTTTAGCCACAATCAAAGATTAAGATTTTTGCTAAAAATTATCGGTTAACTGTGTTGATTATTGGCTAGATTGGTTGAGATACGCCAGCTCGTTCTTAGAAAAAGTTGATATACTGCAGTCAGATATTAATAAGATCTGTAAAGTTTACCGGTTTTTGACTACCTTTCTTAGTGACAAATACCGGTGACATACGCTAGTTATTGGCTAAGACCTTGCATTTCCTTAGTTTTACTGTTAGATCAAATACTTCATTTTCTGGATTCAAGAATCCTGGTTAAGATTCCATGAAGAGTTCGTTTATAGTGAAGAAGGAAAAATTACCTATTTGTATCTCTTGGGTCCTTTCATAAAGCATGAACCATACGGGATTCTGGTTTCAAACAATGCACGTGCACTCGTAAGCTACATTTTATGATATCATAAACTCTTCCCCTGACCCTCGTGGTCCAAGATGGCGGATTCCCATGCGAATGCAAGGAAGCTTATAAAAATCCCTTACTGAGCTCATCGATAGAATATATATATATATATAACTATATTTTGCTATATATATAAGGCCCGCATGAGTCGCCGACCACCCTGAAATCTCAAGAGAGCTCTTTGTCGCTGCCCCGGTCGTACCTATGAGACCGATTCTCATTCCGAGCCATATTTCACAACCCTGAGAGCCCGTATTCTGACCGTAAACCATCGTCAATGTTAGCAATATTCAAGTGGAATATATTCTGGGTTTGATGCCCGGCTCAATTACCCAGATGCGACCTGGCTACTAGCCCTCCCACCCTAGCACATCTGTCTAATACTGCTAGTCCTATATTTAATGGCGAGATGTGGCCAGCAATACATGTAATTCTGGAGAGAGAGCCGCCGCAAACCCACCTCTTCATTTCCCATTGTAGTAAATTATGTATTAGAGGAGACACCGTTGGCCGCATTCCGAGCAGTATCTCTCAGGTAATAAAGAATAACTCTGTATCCCAATGCTCAGTAGCCCAGTAGATAGACAGATTTCTTCGATCAGGTCTTCTTTTTTTCTTTTTCTTTTTGTACAACTCAGTTCTGATTATAGAAGATTGTATTCTTTCTTAAGAATTACATATACATACAGTCTGAATTCCATAAATATCTGGTAGCCCAGCTGTAGGTTAGCGACATTAAATAATAATAATAATAATAATAAAAGAATATGCGCGATCTTCATTATACAGAAGAATGTATTTCACCAGAAAAGTTGAGATATTAATAGTGCGAGACATAGCTAAGTTGTGCCATAAACTTGTTCTTATGTGCAGACAAATTCCTAGAGGTAACCGGCAGCATCCAGACTGTTGTACCACTAGTACATCTACATTTACTTGTATATATATATATATATATTTCTTAGTTCACTTTGCTGCTTGTCTTACACGTTACTAGAGTAAAGAACCGCGCCATCTACATTCCTCACTCGTCCTGATGTCAAAAATAGAAAATTTAACTGCTACATTACGAACGTCTGTCTGCCAGCTTTCTGTAAAGATTACGCTTCGGTATTGTGTGAGTGTTTAACGAATAGGAAGCTTTGCTCCAAATAAAGCTTATTTTCAGATTATTTCTAAGTTTTAAGAAAGGGCTTAGAAATAACCAACGTCTTAAATATCATACAATTTATGTCGAGTGCATGTTCTGATCTACATGATGATATAATTACATGCAATACCAACAATAACATGTTTTTATTAACAGTCTCTGCAACGTTACAGCCCCCCCCCTCAGTGGCATAGCGGTATGTCTGCGGACTTACAACGCTATAAACCGGGTTTCGATACCCGTGGTGGGCAGAGCACAGATAGCCCATTGTCTAGCTTTGTGCATAAATTCAAACAAACAAACAAGCAACGTTACAGTGGATCAAACATTTTGTTTCTGACAATTAGACTAAATATACACTTGTTATGAAAGACTGTTCGTTTATTTATGAATTTAGTGCAAAGCTACACAAATCGTATAGCCATCCCTAATTTTAAACTGATAGACTAGAGGACAGGCAGCCAGTCAACAGCACCCACTGCAAATCTTGAGCTACTCATGATCGACCAAATAGTAGCATCTAACCGTCAATTTTATATTGCCTCTGCAGCTCCAAAGTACGAATGGGCCGCGAACTAAAACCTTCCATAAAGCACACTAACCGCTAAGCTATGTCTGGCCCTGTTATGAAAAAACAATGCAGTTAATATTCATGCTACAGAATATTCTCCATTTTACTCTTCAGCATAGGCATTATTGGGATTTCGGCCAAAAGAACGGTTAACAGCTTGGCTACTAGGATTTATAACTGAATTCACAGCTATAATATGAATTATAATAATCATTTACCATCATTTCAACACTACCAACAAGTTTTTTTAAACTTAACTCTCGTGACTAACTTACATTTCTAATTCTTATATCTGCTACTACTTAGAACTTTAACCACCTTTTGTTTTATTTTTCCTATACCGTATAGTTTGCCTGAGTTCAAAGGTTGCTTATGATAATAATGCCCCTATTAACATAAGTCAGTCGCTCTGATTTGAAACACAGTTTTTTTCAAACATACCACTTAGCTTGCTTTTCTAGTCAATACTGTTTAAAACTGTAATATTGAGAGCGCAACAAGTATTTCGCGTATGCGATCGTCTTTTAAAAATAGTTATGGTTCTCAAACACAAATAGCGCTTTAATAAAAACACCCTACTGGACAGTGTGTGTGTGTGTTTTCTTATAGCAAAGCCACATCAGGCTATCTGTTGTGTCCACCAAGGGGAATCGAACCCTTGATTTTAGTGTTGTAAATCTGAAGGCTTACCGCTATCCCATCAGGAGTCCTAGTGGACAGTTAAAATTGTTCTTGCTACTGAATGTGTTGTCGTCACAGGTGACGTCAACAGTAAAAAAAAAATGCTTTGGGGGTTTGTCGGGTAGACTTACCTAAATTTTATAATATAGTGTATGTATATTAGAAAAGTAGAGTGTTTGTTTGTGGTTAAGCACGAAGCTACACAAAGTGTTGTCTGTGCTCTTCTCACAACGGGTATCGAAACCCGATTTTTAGCGTTGTTAGTCCGCTGTGCTACTGGGGGGGGGGGAAGTAGAGGGAACGAACTTTTTACACCTTATGATGTTTATAGTTTTTATTGTTTTCATGGAATGTCTTCATGAAACATTATTTTGAGATTTTCAACCAAGATGATTGTTAATTAACGATTTTAACATGGCTTATTTATAGATATTCCATAGAAATGCAATTTCAGTTTAAAAAAATAAAGTTCCATATAAAAGTTTTACATTATAAAACATAACAAAACGGTGCTCGTATTGTTTAATATTTAATATAATATTTCAAATATTTAATATAATGTGATTTCAAATAGTCGGGCGTAGCTTAGTGGTTATTGTAACGGGTTCAGAAGATCGAAGTTTGAGCACGTACTCCGTATTCTTAAATGGTGTGGGCCCTATAGTAGGCGCTTTCGCTGTAACGGTCAATAGCGCTATCCAGTTAAATGTAGCTGCATAGGCGGCGGGTGTTGCTATCTTGTTTCCCTTCGTCTCGCTGGAGCTCTATTGTCGCATAAGTTTCCATTCAAGTTGAAAAAATATCAATACCAATTTTAGACATTTTTTATTTCTAGAGGCGTAGTCTTTAAGTCATTAGATGTTAAAAGGAAAGAAAATGTCACGAGATCAGAATACTCACGGGCTTAAAATTTAATTATCAAGCAGGCGGTAGCACTGCCTATGTAGAGATGGCTCGGATTGTTCATCGAAATGGTACTTTAAATATCTTCTTAATAGGTCATCAGAACTTAGATCTCTTAATATCCAGTTTTTGTCATTAAAGCTATTCATACGTCTTTATATAAGATTATGCCCCTGATGACTCAGCAGCAAGTTTGGGAGCTTATAATACCAAATATCGGGTTTCAATACCCGTGATTGGAACAGCACGGAAAACCCATTGTGTAGCTTTGTGTTTAACTAAAAACAAACAAGATATGATTATAGCGACCATTTTTTCTTTGCAAAGTTTCACAAAAGTGTTTTTGTTTTGTCTTCAAAAGAGTGAAGGAGTCGTGAAACATATAAAAAGCCACAGGATTTCGAACTTAATAGGAAAAATTTATCTACTTATCTATTTATGAATAATCACTATGAGGTGACTACAAAAGCTACAAACGTCAAAAGTTTGAAAAATAATTATATCTATATTTATCATCAAAAGTGAAATATTCGTCAGTTTGGTTGCAGTACCGGTTTCAAAACGCTAAGTTTGTTTATATTTTTTGCGTAAAAGTTATTCAAGAATTATTTACGCATACCCGTCGCTAATTTTGAACTGCTAGTTTAGTCAACATTACCAACCGCCAACTCTTGCTCTACTTTTGTGTGATTTCACCGCTACTCTTATAACGAATCCACAGTCCCGAAATGCATAGTGCGTTTTTACTCCGGGCGCGCGCTAACAATGCCTGGCCATACCGCCATGTTACAGACCTAGCAGTGCTGAACCCGATCCCAAGGGCTAACGTGCCGGGCTGTGGATCCGAAGGTCGTGGTTCGCGCTCCCTTATCGCAAAAAAAAAACAAAAACAAACAAATTACGCATTTCACTTTGAGGCCGTGGATGCATTGTAAGACTGATGGTCAAATCACACTATTTTACAAGAGTAGCCTAAAAATTGGAGGCACGTGGTGTTCACTGGCTGCTGTCCATCTAATTTATCACTTTAAAATTAGGGATGGCTAGTGCAGATAGTCCTTCGTGAAATTCAAGAAATCTATCTCTCTCAGCAGTAAGGTGGATATAATCTTACACATTTTTATGCTGAAATCTCGCGTCACGTGACAACAGCACAAGTATAGCCTGTTTTCTATTCAGTTATTAGGCCCGGCATGACCAGGTGGTTAGGGCGCTCGACTGGCAATCTGCGGGTCGCGGGTTCGAATCCCCGTCCCACCAAACATGCTTGCCCTTTCAGCCATGGGGGCGTTATAATCCCACTATTCGTTGGTAAAAGAGTAGCTCAAGAGTTGGCGGTGGCCTTCCCTCTAGTCTTACACTGCTAAATTAGGGACGGCTAGCGCAGATAGCCCTCGTGTAGCTTTGCACGAAATTCAAAACAAACAAACAAGCTACCAACTGTTTTCCTGTTTTATGTTTTTGATAACTGATTAACGAATCAATATAACAAGATATTTAACATAACGAAGTATATCTTTATGTTATAAATTTTCTTCTATAAAAGATGATTAAACGTGATTATCAAGTAAAAACCCTGATGGTAAATATATTCTTTTGTTTATCTAACTTGATGAAGTAAATCTTTCAACAAGGTGTGGATGCTACTTGGTGGCGGTTTTAACTCCATTATTACAAACATATTTGAAATAAGCAAAGCACTGACCTCAACCTTTGTTATTTAAGTTTAAAAATTAATTTCATTCTGGACACTGAAATTCTAAATGTATGATCCAGAACTACATTAACCATTTAAAATAAATTTAAGAAGAAATAAGTTTGTTCTTTGTTTGTAGTTAAGCACAAAGCGACACAAAGGGCTACCTGTGCTCTGCCCACCACGGGTATCGAAAGCCGGTTTCTAGCGTTGTATGTCCGCAGACATACAGCTGTGCCACTGGGAGAGCAAGAAGAAATAAACACATTCCAAGTTTCGCAGTATTAACACCTATCTGTTTTGTAATTATTGTGCCAGCAGTCATATAGACGATATTGTTTACTAAACCTCCAGCATATGCAGGGATAAACAGCTGTATTGATACACAATGCAATACAATTTTTATCCTCAATGAAAATAAATCGCTTTTTTAACTTTTTTTTTCTAGACGTTTCTTCTTGCATTAGCTTCGACTAGTCTTAACTAAAACAGCTCTAGACTCTGGCTGTACCTAACAGTGCCTTTAAAAAAATGATAACTCAATCCGCTTACATCGACTGGAGATGGGATTTAAGGAAACTGTGTAACAGCACTGCGTTTGTCACAACTGTAAGACTTAACGTACAAGACTTAACATTGGCGTTTGAACGCGTTCGTCTCGGCAGGCTGTTCGCGGTAATGTAAGTGAGTTTTGTGATTTCTCAAAACAAATCGTTTGATGCATTTTATAAGGTGAAAAGCTCATCATTTCAGAAGAAAAATAAGAAGATTATGGAAGATTTAGAGAAAAAAATTAAGTTTTGAAAATAATTTAATAAACAAATTCTGAAAGAATTCTCATCTGATGAGCTAGTTTGCTTAATTGCACACCAGAATGTTATTGGGGAATTCATTGCATTTTCACCAGCTTATACCTAATATCTGTAATCATGATATATAAGTTTCATATTACACACGTGGTTTAAAACCCATCGTACAATTTCAATAAGTACGTGATAACTGCAGTATAACATTCAATATTTGCGCTTTATATTTGATAATTAAAATGGACCTCTGGTAATTATATCATTATATCTATTTCCCTTGCAAATGTAGATGTTTTTTTAATTTTATAAATCCAAAATAAATGAACGCTGAGTGTAAGATTTATTGGAGCATGTTTCATGGAATTAACTGGTATCATGCTGAGCATCAGTATTTGGTAAGAAATGACTGAACATAGTAGTTAACTTACAAGCCATGAATTAATAGCGTTTTTCATTTCAATAATTGTATGCAGTGTAAATATTAATTGACTTCATGGTTTTCCATCTTGATATTAGTTTTAGTAGAGAAACTGTTGGTCTCCTGAAATGGGAATGACGTATGATACTGATGTATGCTCATTGAAAAAGTAGAAAACTGTTGGAAATAAAACAAGTATTTCCATAATTATTTGAAGGCACGCCTTAATCTGTCCTTCTCTTATGTACGTGTTATTCATTGAAGTCATTGAAGTCGTGGCATTATGTAGACTGTTGAAAAATAATACTACGATCCTCCCTTTCACGTATTACTCACTAAATACGAATCAATTATTTATAGCGTTACGAATCTTAGTGGTTTATGAGGAGCCCCATCATTTTAATGTAATGATAACTATAAAGTATAGTTTCAACTCTTGCTGCTTCTGTGTAAATCTATAAGCGTGTTTTAAAAACTTTCGTTCGTTCTTATGTAATTTCATGTATATGCATAAGAATTATCCGTTTTTGTTTACTGAAAATGCTGGTTAATAATGTTATTGCGTTTTTTATCATTGTACGTTTCTCTTTTCAATCCTCATTCATTCTTCCAATGTGTTTAGGAAAAAAAAACGTTTATTGGTTGGTGAGGGATGATACGTAAGTGTGAAGGAAAACAGAGTTATGAAGGAAAACGACATGATATGATTGCGTCTTCTTTTTTTTTCCAGCGTGTTTTTGAAATTGGAAATTAGGCAAATGTACAACCGATCATGATATGGTTTCATTCTATGGGGACAAATACGTTGCGAGCGAAACCTCGAAAGCTAGCTGAACGTATGCAAGAAGATATGTTCCACCCAACCATGGGTGGTTTCTACGAAATTCCCAAGAAGAACAGTTACCGTGGAAAACTTTGGTGTTTCAGGTGAAGGTTTTTTCCTTGTGTTGTGCTTTACTGCTCGCTTTGTGGCAGTTTTTATGTGTCTAGAAATGAGTTTTGAACACACGCCATGCATTGCTCAGTTGATTTTCATGGGAATGGAAGTGACATTTTTTATCAAAGAATAAAAGAAATAAAACGATGATTTTCTCAGAAATTGTTCAACAACGGAGTTAAATTCAAGTGTTCAGTTTTATGAGTGGCGTTCAAGATGAGTAAGATTTATCACGGTCAGATAACCTGTTCCCACTTGCAAGGTTCCCAGATTTAGGCTAAGGAAATGAAGCCTTATTATATGATGATGTGTAACTATGTATTGTTGTTTTTATTAACCCAATAATTTCAAATTCCTGGTTTCTGAAAGAATGCAGTGAAGGCGATACAAATGGCTCATTTTCGGCATGATTGGTAAAAAATATTGGAAGTATTTGCTTCTCTTAGTGAGTGGGTTATTTAAAGTATGGCGCATACCAGATAAAAATAAAAACCGTGCAACATTTGCAGGTTGACATTATCAGAATCTGAAAATGTGAGCAGTACGTCGAGAATGCCATTCCTATTCTCGCTTCTAAGTAATCTTTGCAGAATACCAAGGACAAGACTAAAACTAAAAACTAGTCACAACTTTACCGTGAGCACTTTAGTCACCGTTGAACTGATGACTAGTGCTGACGTCAGCAGAGTGGTTATGTCTATTCTTAGTAAGGAAAAAATGATCTTATGTCAACAGTGTATATGTGTAATGTGAATTGCGATCTGATCAAGCTAACTGGAGATTTTTTCAGTCACTATTCAAAAGTTCAAGAACTAAGTGTTATTAGTTTTATTTTGTATCATGTGATATATCTTCAACAGTCTTTTAATCAAACCATCTTGAAATAAATTTAGTTTACCCTACGATTTTTTTTGGTTTGCGCTGTATCTTACCAACAGTAGTCCGCCGGTCGGACTGCGGTAAGTATTCGGATTTACAACGCTAGAATCAGGGGTTCGATTACCCTCTGTGGACCCGGCAGATAGCCCGATGTGGCTTTGCTATAAGAAAACACACACCAACAGTATTTGTATCATCCTCATTTGACTATACAAGTAAAAATTACTTCTCAAAGACATTTGACCTAAACCACATGGCGATTTTTGCACTTAACTCCTTCCTTCTACATCTCGTGGTGGACACAGTTCACCTAAAAAGATTGAATAACGTTATATATTCTTTGTTTATCGTAGAATAAAATAAAAATCATAAACTACATTAGTTCAAAGGTAACATCATATAATATAAAACAGTATCATTCTAAACACATCTACCGGCATGTTAATTAGATGTTACATTTATATAATATAAATTTAGAAAGCCAATGAGTTTTTGAAGTGTGTCAGTTTTTCAAGCATGACTCTCATGGTTATCACTTCATCTAGGAATAAACATGATTTGGACGAGAACTTTCATGTTTTCTTTTAGGTTTTCAGTTGTTAAGTTACAAGTTTAAAACTACTGATCAGGTTTCACATGCCATATTTGATGGTTAGGTGGGAAATTACAATATTTTCAAACACTCAGGTCCACCAGCACATTATATTTTTCAACAGGGGGTTATTTCGCGCAATCTTCAATTACGTATGGGTTGCTTTTTGTAACAAAAGTTTACAGTTGTAAGCAGGGGGTATGAGTTGTGGAGAGGGGCAAAATTCTTCACCGGAAGCCACGTTTTTCTTCTCCGGTCGTAGATCGTCCTTGCGGCAACTAACCCTTTCACTTCATCTGTTTTCCCAGTAAACAATCCACTAAAAGTTGTATTTTTCTCAGGCTTACCATGTTGATTAGGTGCACCCATGAACAAAGGAAAACCAACGTTCATTAGCTGCTGGCGCCGTCAGGATTCCCGCTTTTCCACAGCTCACTGCTTCCCGAGTTTCTTTTTTTGAAAAAGCTTCCTGTTCTTACGGCCATATCCCATGATTGTCACTGTTTGGGGTATTATTTTCTGCATTATTACCCCTACTATAGAACTTATCATGAAATCACAGGTCTCATGTATAGGAGTTATGCACATGTGGACGAGACAGGTAACCCCCTTCTCTGATATGGCATAATTTCACATGTCTATGACAAACAAGAGGCAAAGCCTCTGGTGTGTCCTACACTTTCAGGCGATGCATGAAAAAAAGAATCTGACGCGTGGATGATTGTTAAAGCAATTGCCCCAGCACCTTGCGTTACTAGCCCCTTAAAGAGACAACAAAACGACCATAATTACGACATTGTTCCCTTTAAACCCATTTCTTGATATAGAAATAAGACTGTTATACGTTCTTTTTTATGTCACATCTTGTAGAATATGGCAATAATATTGAGATAATACATATTCCATGCATATTACAGTTCACCTAAAAAGATTGAATAACGTTATATATTCCATGCATATTACAGTTCACCTAAGAAGATTGAATAACGTTATATATTCCGTGCATATTACAGTTCACCTAAGAAGATTGAGTAACGTTATATATTCCATACATATTACAGTTCACCTAAGAAGATTGAGTAACGTTATATATTCCATACATATTACAGTTCACCTAAGAAGATTGAATAACGTTATCATTTAAAATATATTTGCAGTCCTTTAGCGTTACCAAACAAACTTTAAACCAACAAACAGACTAATTTAACTGTGCCGTCACATATACAATACAACTAGTACAGATATAATCCTTAAGATACAGATATAAAACCACAAAACACTCGATGGTAAAAAATGATGGCATGAGGAAATTTAGTTTGGAATATACACTATTAAAATGTTAAGTAATATAATCTTACTTAACATTTGACGCTGTTTTTTTTTGTTTGTTTATCAGTATATACTGAGGTATCCACAAATATGTCAGGTTGAGGAATTTGAATAAATATGTATCAAATATTTGAACAAGAAACGATTTTTATATTGGGTTACATGACTATTTGAATGATGAAAAAAAAGAATAAGAACATTAGCCAAACTGGCTATCTTTATCGAAAGATATAGCATTAACTTTTCTTTTAGTGTTCACATGATCCAAATTATAGCTTCCTCATGTTTAAAGGTGCCAATGGTTGTCATCTATCTACGATAAGGCGACTTCTCTTCCCACCCCAGAAGAAAGACATTTGGTTTAACCGATACTTGCTGTCTATGTAGCCTTTGACCCAGATAGCTCATCCATTGGACAAGGCGGGAAAACAAAATAATAAAACTTGAGCATATCCAGATCCATGAGAACGTCTAACTCTGGGTGGGTGAAAACTCAAGTCTTTCTTGTATCCTTCACCCCACTACCACCATTTCACTAATCTAGAGTTTAGGATGGGAAAGAAGTGAAGATCTTATCAGATAAAACTACAGAAACGAACCAATAAATTAAGATCACTGCTATCGTATTCTTGAAAGTTTCGGCTATATAGATTAAGCAGGAAAGTTTTAATTTTTTGAAAGACAAATATTTCATCGGGTATTGAAATTATCTAATTGAACTGATCTAGTATTAGTTAAATATACGATTAAACATTTTAACTTGTAGGTACGTTCCAGTAGACTAATAATGTAACATAACTGTTTTCTTATCCTTTTATACATTGGTTCAAAAACTATTTCTAATATGAAACATCTGTGGTTCTATTTTTCGTAATTAATGCACAAATAAGACAAGAAGTAATTCAGGACACTACAATCTCTTTAGTATTATCGAATTCATAGCTTCAACCTGGTTTGAGAAACCACAAAAATCAGACTGTTGGCGTATCCTTAACTTTTCTTAAGTTAACATCTTTAATACGCCCCCTACTGAGCGTTTCTTATACTTGGTAATCAAAGGGAAATTTACAACTTTTGGTGAACGGGGGAAGACGGAGGGGAAGAGACTTAAAAAATTTATCGCTTGGTATAAGGATGAAATATATTGGTCGAGTTTCGTTTCTTCTGTGTTTTCCGCAGCGGATGAGATTATCAGGTGGTCTTTCCTTCTATCATGCTTTTCTTGGCGTTTATGAAGCGTCATTTACAGGCGTGCTGGTCGTTAAGTCTGGCTTGTCAAAAGGAGCTCATAATTACCATTTTACGGCATTGTGCGGCCCTTGTCATGTTGATATACGAGTAACACATAAGACAGAATTCCAGATTAAGTTCTTCTCATAATTCATTTCTTTGGCTAAGAACGTGTATGTAGTCTTCATTACTGTTTTGTATTTACATTTCTCTCGGCAAAGCTAACAGGTTTCATCTTGTTGCTCTTGGTTCGTTTCTCCAACTTCCCATAGAGGTCGCTTATAATATTTTTTTTTCAGATAAATGCTGAAAGGAAAATTATATTAATGAAAATAACAATAAGTCATTGGTCTTTGCTAATCGTTACTTCCGAGTCCTATTTAAAAGTCCTAATCTTTAGTTTTAAATTATAAAATGTAATCAGTGGTCTAGATGGCCATGAAACACCTATATTCTAGGTACACCCACAGTCAATATTATAGCATATAAGCAAATAACCTTCACAGAAAGATGTATCTGATTGTAATAACAAAATTCAGAACATCTTCTGTTTCTCATAATTTGAAAATTATTTAAAATTGACACTTTCTACCATCCCACAGTTAATCGTAATAAACCTTGTCAAAAATGATACCCCAGAGTTTCCCTACTGGTGTATTTTTATTGTTATAAAATTATAGTTTTTTATAAGCTGCAAAGTAACTTTGCAGCAATTTGGACAACTAGACTATAACAAAGCCAATGGCATCAAGCCAGTTTTTGTAGAAAGCCTGTTGCCGCAAAATCATATTCCGTAATTTAGGGTCATGAAAGGATTATAAAGGTGACGACCAAGTCCCACCCACTATTCGATCAGAAAAGAGTATCCCAAGAGTTTGGCAGTGGGTGTTGTTGACTAGCTCTCTCCTCTCTAGTCTATGAGTTCAAAATTAGGGACGACTATACGCAAATAGCTTTTTTGCAACTTTGCGTAAAAATTCTGAAATAAACATTTGTAGTAAATTAAATAAGCAGACATAAATTATATAACTTATAAAGAAAAATTTAGGCTTTGTGTTTTTTTTTTATAGGGGTGAGGGCTATTTTGTCAGAAAAAAACAAGCAGTCATATAATATTGAGTACATCAGTAGACTGATTAAAAATACATACACGTAAAGTTAAGGCTACCGTTAGCCCAAAAGTATGTAGAATTCTTAAGAACATTACCACCAAAGACTGAACAGGCATATTTTCTTTTAAATGAACTGAACAAGCATATATTTTTTAAAATGAGTGGAAATTTAAGTTAACAATATATAGCTATTATGGAGATTAAGCATTGGTAATAATAATAATTAAAAGCAGATGTAAAGTAACCACGTGACATGTGAAACAAAACATAAAAAAAAGTTAAAGACAACAAAGTTTTCATAATAGTTCTCACTATGTTAGTTAGGCTAACACATTTCTCATATCAAAAGTACACCAGTAAACTAACGTTAACTTGAAATGAAGTAAGTACTTAGAAGGTGTTCGTAGAGCAATTTATTATTTAAGACTGTTTATATTGTTCACGAATTGTAATATTGTTCAATATTTTAGTGCTCTTCGTTATTGTTGGTTCTTAGTGCTTTTAAAGTTCATCAGGATGGTTTATACTCAGTAGTATTTTATATGTTAATGGGGTTGTTCATATTCACCAATGTTGTGTAGGTACATCAGAACTGTTTTATGTTCATGTTCATCAGCATTGTGTACAATCATTAGGACTGGTCCACATACACTAGTCACATTTTCCGCATCTTGCTGAAGGTTAAGAAAAGCACGAAATATTCTTCCAAAATGTTGTCTGCAGAGTCACAGGTAATGCCGTTGAAATATCACTGGATTCATATTACTGACGGCACTGCAGCCGGACTATCGATATATGAAGTTTATTTCTATGTTATTTATAATTACTGTGTTCGCACGAATCGGTTGTTTGCAGTTAAGTACAAAGTCCTACAATGGACTATCTGTGCTCTGTCCACCACCAGTATTGAAACCCGATTTTTTAGTCTTGTAAACCTACAGATTTACTGCTGAGTCACGGGTAAAAAAGACAAACAGTTACTGCTTAGTTGAAAGATTTAACAATCTATATTTGTGACTAAATTTCATAGTCTCGATGTTGTCGTTGATGAATTTGCAATGTGGTGATTATTATACGTAAAGAAGTCTTTAAGATGACGACCACAAATAAAGTCGAACTTTCAGATTTAAGCTCAACGTGTCTCGTTTCTCTAGTATGTCTTTGAAATACAATTTAGAGATGATTAAGTGAAAGTCGAAGAAAAAAACTACCTGCAATATAAGTTAGCGAAAGCTTACATTATTTTAAGCTGAAATATCGAGAATAAGATATTACAAATTGTCGTGCGTCATGTATTTTCAGGAGACGGAATACAAAACAAAACTCATAAAGAAATTCAGTTCTTTTCGGATAATCGAAAGATAATTTACTTTATACTTCAGTGGGTAATACAGAGAATGTGCTACTTTGGAAAACAAGGGCCTCGTTTGTCGAAAGAAATGGAATGATTTAATTCCTTTAGTTAAGCTGATAAGAAGGAGTTGACGAGGCTAGTTTTTCATTCATCTAAAATGTCAGAGTAGGGTGGACAGCACAGAGTGGACAGTCGTGCTGTGATCCTCTCAGAGCTAAAATCTCTTTGTTAAGATTGTCTTTTTTTAGCTTTCCAGCGTTTTCACGGCTGATAAGGTATAATTCCTGTTTTTCGGACATAAGCTGGGAAATAGCAGCTTTCCTTAACTGGGCAGCGCACACTTACGCGAATCAGTCCAGCGGAAAGCCAGCAGAATTCCGATAGGGGAAACAATTGGAGAGAATGCCTGTTCTCATCCCGTGATTCTGCTAATGCAGCTTTAACAGGATTAATAACAGCATGTCTCTAGAATGACGTCTCCCGGCCCTGAAATCATAAGGCCCCATTTGCTCCAGTGCCTTGTTGGAGATGGAATCAGTTGTACATCATGTTTCACTCTCCAGATCTATGCACTTAGACTGAGTATGCTTCCCGCCTTATTGATTGCACACACACACACCCATACACTGTACAACAGACAGATGCACGGATCTGTACGTTGAGGATGACTCGGCACGGAGACCCGAGGTCGCGGAAATTCGATTGTTTCCATTTAGCCCCTCTTCTGTGACAAGATATGATTATTAATAAAATCACCATGCTTTCATCGTATCGAAACAACACAGTTGGACGCCTGGGTCGAGTTGATTGAAGATTGAATCGCCCGGATAGCCATTGTTGAGATTAATGCGTGCGTCACTTTGCTCGATGTGGTTATGGATATGTAGAAAGGTTCTTCTTCATTTTCAACGTAGTTCAAAACTCAAGTTTTGATTTTTTTTTACTGGATTTTACATATCATAAATAAATTAAATGAGAAATGTAAATTATTGTTAATAATGTATAGTATGCTTAACCCCCCTTCCCTAGCAAATGTTCGCATCGCATTGAAACCTATAACAGACTTTAAAAAAACATTCGTGTATTTATTCAGTTTCAACATCTTTCTTTTAAATCACCGGGTCCTTTTGTTTGTTTGTTTTTGAATTTCGCGCAAAGCTACACGAGGGTTATCTGCGCTAGCCATCCCTAATTTAGCAGTGTAAGACTAGAGGGAAGGCAGCTAGTCATCCCCACCCACCGCCAACTCTTGGGCTACTCTTTTAGCAACGAATAATGGGATTGACCGTCACATTATAACGCCCCCACGGCTGAAAGGGCGAGCACGTTTGGTGTGACGGGGATTCGAACCCGCGACACTCAGATTGCGAGTCGAGCGCCCTAACCACTTGGCCGTGCCGGGCCTTGGTCCTTTTGTACAGGAGTTGAAGTGATAATTTAACTCGTGCTAGATGCATGTTACTCCTGGTCATTTTACTGGAAAATTATTATTATTTTTTTTTTTTGCGTTTATAGGGAAGAATGATATATTTACTTTTGTCTTTCTCTCTTGAAACAAAAAAGCCTCTTTCAATTTAATATATTACTTATTTTGCCGAAACAGTTTGTTTTTTTAGTTGTGAAAGATTTGACATGTAATCAAATCCAATTTTTGCGTGGAATTTCTTCATAAGTAAGAAATAAGTTCGATCTTGACTACGATACGTCCCACGCTGTTGTAATCATTTTCTTTTAAAGTAAGTTTAGCTAAATAATCTATAGATCTTTCTTGGGGGGGGGGGGGGG
>NW_013665833.1:158698-176350 GCF_000517525.1 Limulus polyphemus | reverse complement strand
GGGTAGCATGAGATGAAGGTTACCAAATGTTTCTCTTTTTATTATTCTGTTAAATATAAAAACGTTAGACGAACATTTAACTTTTTTTTTGTTTTTTTTTATACTTTGAACTTAAAATAACAAAAGTACTTTTGCTCTTAAGCTGAGGTAGGAATAAATATTTATTAAAATAAAAACATAAAAGGACGTATAACGAAAGTATTTCGAAAACATTATTTAGTTTCATTACTTTGTTTCATTTTTGTTAATCTATAAATATTTTCAGTAAATATAATTTTGCTGATTAAAATTCTTTACACTAATGTCATCTACATAACTTCGTCAGTCATGTGGAAGATCAACATTTATTTCCTATTTATTTCAGGTAAGTTGTTTTCCATGAATTTTCGGGACTCCAGAGGTATGAAGAAAATAAATGGTTAATGAAATACTACAAACACACACGTATATGTTACTGTGTTATTGTAATTTTTCTCTCAAGCATGATGTAATTTTGTTGAGCCCAAAAAAAACATTTATTCTTTGATAGATTTTTTTTTAGGCGGAGGAGTATTCGTGATGAAATTTAGTTGAATGGACGGTAACTGCCTGTTGTAGAACACAAGGAAATTTCATTAAGAAACATTTAATCTATAAAGTCATTGGAAAATAGGCTTAATATTTTTAGCCGCGGCATAGCAGCTCATAAAATGACTCCGAGTTTTTCGAGTACAAATTTTTAGCTCATAACTCCATCATCTCTGGACCGATTTGAGATCTAATTACAGTTTTGGACTCAGGAGGTCAAACCCTTTCGATTGATGCATTTGACCATGTCGAAAGTCTCAAAGACTAATTTACTCTACTCCTGCCTAAAATAATTTCTATTTGATGGTAGGCTGGAAGAGATCCTGATTAGTAATGAAATCGAATCGGGTATACGCGCGCACCACACTTGGTATTGCTGGCGCACAAAAATATAGCTAATAAGAAGGGTAAAAAAAGATCTCATAGATTAATTTACTCTAATCCTTCCTAAAAGAAATTTAAGTGCCGCGGCTATTTAGGATTCCCTCTTATTTTTTCCTATTCACATTGACCATTATTGTAAATAGTGTCCACCATAAAACATTTTGTAGCACTTAATTTAGAAATATTGAAATTACATATATATATATATACATGTTTCTTTTAAAATACCAGTAGCGTCGACATGAACTATTAAATGATTCTTTAACAAACTGTAAATGTTTGGTGATTTTTATTTCTTCGGACAATCGTACAGCTTCGAAATGCCATTACTTACTTTTGCCGTACATAGGGTGTCTGGAAGTTAACATATTTATTAACATTTATTTCCGAATGCGTTAAGCATAATATCACATTGTCAGCACTCTAGGTGTCGCCAGTGTACCTCAATTAGTATAATGAAAACCTATAGCTATTGTATCACTGATCTACGAAGCACAAGTAAACAATTTTGTTAACGTATATGTAGTATATTTAATATATAGAAATAGAGGATACTATGCTAAACACGTAGTGCCTAAATAACTCGAAAAATGATAAAACAAATATAAACCTTTTCCTACACCATAAGCTGACAGTAACTGTTTGAATACCCAACTAATATAGCACTATAACGTAGAAGACATTTCCCGAATGTTAAAGAATGTGTAAAATCTTAATGGAAATAATTTTTCTTACATCTTATTGAAGATATAAACCCTATACTATTTACACTGACTCAATAGATTTGCATGAAGTGGGTAGCAAGTTTGAGTTTAAAATGTAATGTCTTGGTGTACAGTTTACAAATATGTGGCAACAACAAAAATTATGACCAAGTGTTTAGATCACACGCACACACACACACTATTTCTAAGAACTTATGAGTGAAAGCATAAACGAATATGTAATAATATGTCAACCACATTATAGCTGCCAAATGCAGTGTCAACGAAGCCTTTCGCTCAATGCCAGGGCTCATCAGGCTGGCAGAGATGTCAGTAATTTTGGTTATGAATGTTAACATTTACATACACATACCAAAATGTGAAATTTCACACCAGCAGTTTGTGGTCACGTAGATGGCGTCTTTCCATCATTAATCCATTGTTTCCACTGCCCAGCATGTGTCACATTGTTTTCAAATTACTCGTAATAAAGTGAGATAGAATATTGTTGAAAATATTTGTATTCTAGCTGCTACAAATACAGTATAGCCTTTTTTTAAAACTTGTTTTGGTTGTTTTCGACGCTGCAGGGAACAGAGAATTTGTTTGTTTGTAGTTAAGCACAAAGATACACAATGGACTATCTCTGCTGCGCCCACCGTTTATGCAGATGGAACCAACTAGTAAGATTATTGCAAACCAAGTGTAATTGTTTAATTAAATATTTTTTTTCCCTAGAGCACATCATCCCTCAATCATAAAGTAACCGAAAGTTTGTGTCATTAGTATATGGTTTACAATGTTTCTGAACCTAAGAAAGGAACAGTTATTTGTGAACCAATAAGTTCGTCTTTATTGTATTCAGAGAGTTGTGGCTTATTGTTGGTAATTCCAGGAATGGAGAGGAAGTGGTGTTGAGATACCCCACAATACTTCCTTGATGTCTTGTTCACGTATCGCTTTGAACTTGACGAACTTTGTGTGTGCACTGTGGTAAACAAACCACAGTAAAGATCGGTGTGACGATTAGCGAGCACAAGCTACATGCTTAGGACTGGAGGAGTATAGGCATGATCTGCCTTCCACCTTTAAGAGGTCCACAGAGAAAAACTAGTACTTTACCTGAAGCAGTATTGACGAGTAACTGTCTGAAATAGCTTGTCTTGGAGAGAGAGAAAACCTAGCAACTGCTGTCTAACCAAAGTGAACCACAGTAACATGGGCTGTGGGACATATTTATCATTGAGATACAAAAATGATTGGGCTTTTCCTGAAACAGAACCGCGTATCAGACCGAATTCAAAACTCTGTAAACAAGAACTAGCAAACAACTAGCTGCCTAATTAGGAATGGCAGATGCAGAAGACATCTGGGTGGGAAAGTTTATAAGAAAATTATTTTCATTGAGGTTTAACACTATTATATAAAGATAAAGAACATTTAATCGTTTACTGGGGTTGTTTTTAAGGTGACGCAATATCTATAGGTGCTACATAAAAGACAAACGGATTTAATGGTTACTCCCCAGTGGAAAACCGATGCAAGCTCTTGCCAACATAGCTCCTCAGAATGAGTGCACGAACGGGGACCTAAACAGTTATAACAGCAATGATCACGTGGAGATCCAATAAACAAACCATGGAAATGTTAGTCATCATGTTTATTGGAAGTATGGGCCACATCATCACCACGACACGGATATAAATTAAAACAAAAAGGAACAAAAATTAATCTTAGATATCAATAAACTAACAATAACAACTATGTGCATACACATGAAAAGTAAGAGGTATTGGAGTCATGTAAACATATTACCAATGTAAGAGGTATTGGAGCCATGTAAATATATTACCAAAGTAAGAGGTATTGGAGTCATGTAAACATATTACCAATGTAAGAGGTATTGGAGCCATGTAAATATATTATCAATGTAAGAGGTATTGGAGCCATGTAAATATATTAACAATGTAAGAGGTATTGGAGCCATGTAAATATATTACCAATGTAAGAGGTATTGGAGCCATGTAAATATATTAACAATGTAAGAGATATTGGAGCCATGTAAATATATTACCAATGTAAGAGGTATTGGAGCCATGTAATATATTACCAATGTAAGAGGTATTGGAGCCATGTAAATATATTACCAATGTAAGAGGTATTGGAGCCATGTAAATATATTAACAATGTAAGAGGTATTGGAGCCATGTAAATATATTACCAATGTAAGAGGTATTGGAGCCATGTAAATATATTAACAATGTTGCAAACACAATTGACTATTCTTTTTTCTTCTTAACTAAATGGTGAACTGTGATGTAAGAAATTGGTGCTGATTTTACAAAATAATTTTGTGTTTAACGCTGCACTTATAAGCGTCAGATTTTTGATTGCATTGTTCAGTTTTTCAATCTTTTCGATTGTTCAAGTAAAGTCATGATGGCACTGTTAATAGAAAGACTATATTATATGACTCTTGTTCTCATAACGTGTTGACAGGTGTTATCTATACTCTTTGTCTTAAAAACCAGAAGGTCCTTTGAACCTGTCCGCTTGTGCTTAGTAAAGTTATTTCACAATGTTACTTCGCGTGTATTTCTAATGCATTACAAGTGATATAAAAATATAGAAAAGTTACAGAAGAATTTTATAATTCTATCTTTAAGTTTTCATTCTTCTGATGGATATACTCTCGAATATTCAATAAAGATTTGTTTCTAGCTTGGGTAATGTTCAATAACTCGCCCAAATCTGTGGCGATAGACGAGAAGCCCAGTAGAGGTGCATTACGTGCGTGTGTGTGTTTTTAATAGCAAACCCACATCGGGCGATCTGGTGTGCATTCTAACAAAACTGAAATCCACTTCCTTTTTATGTGCCACGACCTTTGACCTTTAAAGCTCTTGACATGGGCACGCAATTTCAAGTCATCCACACTTCTGATATTGTTTCTTATTAACTTGCAATTGTATGGTAAACAAATACTTGTGCAAATTAAATGGAAAAACAAATTGAAAAGGGACTCTTTAGACCATGTGTTTTCTAGATAAATAGAAAACGTTTTGGAGATGCAATAATTTAACCTACTAAGTATTTGTGTGTGTGTGTTACTATATGTTTTTGTTATTCGAGTAGGAAAAATGTGCGTTTGGTGTATAAATTTCTTTACTTTTAATCACACGTTTTATTAAAAGGAAGAATTAATGGAATGGGTTTCTAACGGACAAAAAAAAATCACTGTGTAAGTTACCTGACGATATTTAACTACATAAAGGTAAGAATTAGTGGATTTCTGAACACGGTTCACTGTGTGAGTTACCTGACGATATTTAACTACATAAAGGTAAGAATTAGTGGATTTCTGAACACGGTTCACTGTGTGAGTTACCTGACGATATTTAACTACATAAAGGTAAGAATTAGTGGATTTCTGAACACGGTTCACTGTGTGGGTTACCTCACGATACTTAACTACATAAAGATAAGAATTAGTGGATTTCTTCTAAGCATGGTACACTGTGTGGCTCCCAGTGGCACAGCGGTATGTCTGAGGACTTACAACGTTAAAAACCGGGTTTCAATACCCGTGTTGGGTAGAGCACAGATAACCCATTGTGCAGTTTTGTGCTTAAACTATAAACAAACAAACACTGTGTGTGTGTGTGCTTAAACTATAAACAAACACTGTGTGTGTGTGTTACCTCACGATATTTAACTATATCAAGATATGAACCAGTGGAAATGGATTTCTGAACATGGTTCAGTGTGTGGTCTAAGTCAAATTTGACAAAAAAAGATTAACCCAAGGAAAAGTAAACGCTTGGTTAAAGTGAAATATCGTTCTTCTCTTGATGTAGGATTTAGCGTTTGAAGTGGCTGTGTATGTTGTAGTATGCAGGTAAAGTTAGCACGGGGTCTTGAGCAGTACATTGATATTAAGATAATGCAGAGGGATGTGCGGTCCACTGGGCCACCTTAAGCCACAACATTACTCCTGCCACGTGCTAGTTTCATTCAAGCATGCGTTTTGATAAATGGTGTTTCACCGCGTACCCTGGGGCACCAACTATTATTCCCCAAGTGTTATCCCCCATCGCCAAGTATACGAACTAGACCCGGTACGTCGTACAACCTGCCCTACGGAGAAAGAACAGCTCGACTGATATCTCACGCGCTCGGTTACATGATAGGCAACATCTTTAGCTTCCCTTACAGTGTGCTAAGGTTTTGGTTTCATCTTTCTGTTCTGGACCAGTGCGCTTATCCTGAAGGAGACATTTGACCCTATTGTGAAGGAGATTAACACCGAGAGTGATGGATAACCTGAATTCACTTCCTCAAGTCACTTTGGTACGTTTAACGCCCCATCACCCGCTCAATGTAGTTCCGATTTGACATTTTGGACTATTTTTTGTCTTGGTCGACGACCAGTGATTTAAGCACTTTGAAATCAGAGTAACTGTCCGAGAAATTTCAAAAAATAAATTGATTCTTTTCTCACAGATTTTGTAGTGTGAAAGGCTCGTATTTCACTTTGAAGAAACGCCAAATTGCACGTCAGTTGTGCTCATGTATTTTTTAAACGATTACTGATTTTCCTTCAACCGTCACATAATAGTCACTGATTCCATGCAAGCACTTCCAAAGGCACTCAGTGAGTCACACAAATAAACCTAACCGATAAAGTTGGTACAGAAATAAATCAATCTTGTGGTAGTGTTTTAGCGTATTTCTGTAAATATTATGTCCTGACTTTTATCTTCCTCTGTTTCTGACGGTACTATATAGAGAAAATGCTTTACATGACTCTAATTTTAATGTCAGTGTCATTGAGAAAATGTGTAATTTTCTAAATTTCATATGTCTAATAATCTTTATTACTTTGATCGCTAACCAAAGATCAACACCAAATGATCATGATATTCTCTACGCTCATTATCTTACAGTATATCGCTGATGTATTTATCCTTCCTTAATATGTTGCAACCCTGACATACAAATGAGAACTTTCTTTCAAAGTAACACACTTTCTGCGTCTCTTTATCATTATCATGATGCATCCTTGACGTACAGATGAAAGCTTTAATTGCACATTAACACGTCTTTGCATCTAGTGTGATAAATGGAAATGTTACTTTGCATTCGGAAATCGTTCTGAATATGTGGCAGATGATGTGATTCATCTACAGCCAAATCTTTTCTACATGTCACTTCAAATATGCAATCTATAATTATACTCATCTTCCACTTAAAATCCCGAGGGATTCAACCTCCGACTCCCAGCGTGTGTAT
The DNA here is from genome assembly GCF_000517525.1 of Limulus polyphemus. Lineage (NCBI taxonomy): Eukaryota > Metazoa > Arthropoda > Merostomata > Xiphosura > Limulidae > Limulus > Limulus polyphemus. Next base: position 169,403 of record NW_013665833.1, on the reverse strand, counting down.
GTACGATTACGTGCTGCTTAGTCATACACCTTTGAGTCGAGCGTCTATCGTGAGAGCGAAAAACCAAGCTGGTTAAAGCTGATTTTGCATATAATATAACTTCAAATTGCCGTTTGACTGTTTGAACGTACACTCAGTGGGCGTGTGTGGGCTCATTAAAGGCACTTCGGATCATCGAGGCAGTACGTTGTTTTTAACCTTCCCGACCCAGCAGATCAATTGGCAACATTATTCCCAACGTCTGAGCGGCAGTACGGGCGTGGATTCACTGTCTATAATGAAATCAAAGCCCATTGTAAAGTTGGCCTTCTGCCCCTAGTGAGATTCAATCTCAATGAGGCTCGCTAGTTGTATTGGATGTGAGAACAACTGTCAGTTGACGACCGAAGCGTTGCACTCTATAGCCGCACCATAGTAAATCTATGTGTGTATATGTAGAGGTAGAAAACATGACGTCACACAATTTTATTGAGCGTAGTACAATTCCAAACACACTTCTTTTCTGTCGCTATACCGTATTTGTATATACTGCAAGATAATGTAGATTGAAACTTCTTAGAATAGGGGGTTATTTAAACATCCTAATTCGAGAACTTAATTATTTCCCATTAGTTAGAAACTAATCTGGGAGAAACTTATCTGGATGAAATGTAAGTTTTAGTATTAGTCTGTCTCTCAGTAGTTCAGTAGTAAGTTTGAGGAATTATAACGTTAGAGTTCTGAGTTCGATTCCATTGGTCTTAAAAGGGTTTACATTTTTAAAGGAGATTTTAAACAACCATTTAATTAACTTTACTCGCAGCTTCTCGATAATAATGTTGTTTTCTCCTAATGTATGAATTGTTGTGTGTTTTTTTAAGCAATAAATAAAATCATCACAATTATTATCATTATGACACTTCACAGAAGAAAAACGTAAACATCTTCGGATAAGTTTTTAAGTTGAGAAAGTTAAGAATTTTTAGGTGGTTGTGAGCACCCTGTTTCTGGCCTAGAACAGGTGATGCTAAACATTAAATATTATTTCAACTAGACTGTCGTGGAAGAGAGCTTTAAAGACTCTGTTTCTATGTGTGGCTCTCCCTTCTTCAAATTTTTTCAACAGCGGTTTATAAACCTTACGAATTACATACCAGAATCAGTGTATTGAGTTTGAAATGTGATAAAACTCTAGTTACTTCCACCGCGGCAGTTTACGCTACCTAGTGATTTCAACAGGATATTAACGCCAATGCCAGTCTAACTTGAGAAACGAAACTTAATACCTGTAAATAATCCAAAGTATACAACTGATATTAAAGCAATAAAAATCAGGAAACATCGTGAATAATTATAATCATTCATAACTTTAATTAATGGACTGGGCGTAGTTTAGTTGTTAGCGTGCCTAGTTTGTGAATTCGTGGTTCGAGCCCCGCTGATGCGAAAACTCTCTAGCTGCCTTCCATCTACTCTATCAATTCAGAGTTAGAGACAGCTATGAGCATACAATATTTTGTGTAGCTTTGCGCGAAAATTCTTAAAGAGAAACCAAATTCAGTTAGTGGATATAATAATATTCAAGTCTCCTGTTTCGAGTGTTGGTATTTGATTCTGTTGTAAGTATCCTAATCAATCTTTTAATCTTGTTGTATGGATAACATACGAAGGGTAAAGTTCTGAAAGAATGAAAAATAAGCTTAATTGAGAGATTCCTGGTTTAAAATTTTCGTTTGCGAAGCAAGACTAAACAGCTAGTTTACTTTATTAGGGAGAAACGACTATAGCTATTGATATGTTAGAGATCTTCACGATAATTTAAAGTTTGAGCAAACGGTTAGTATTAAAACCAAGATTCGTTTGTTGTCTTGCACACATTTTATTTCTAATGTTTGCGTATATATAATTCCAATTAGTTTACCCACGGGCTTGGTGTATTAAGAACTAAGCAAAATTCCCACTAAATTGCCCCCCAGTGGCTCAGCGGCAGGTCTCAAGGATTATAATGTTAAAAACCGGGTTTCGATACCCGTGATGTGTAGCTTTGTGCTTAACAAAAATAAGCCTAATATATTATATAGAACTTGATGCAATGCGAAAAAAAGTATTATCAAAATATTAAGGTTGGCAGTTATGAATGCTGGAAAAAGTATTATCAAAATATTAAGGTTGGCAGTTATGAATGCTGGAGAAAAAGTATTATCAACATATTAAGGTTGGCAGTTATGAATGCTGGAAAAAAAAGTATTATCAAAATATTAAGGTTGACAGTTATGAATGCTGGAAAAGAAGTCCTGATTCATAGTAGTTCTCCTTCATCAGGAAAGGTTTATGTTTGTTATTTTCATAACAAATAATAATGCAACTTCTATTAATTAAGACGACACATTGTTATTAAATATGTGCGAATCTTAAGTTACATGATAACATTTTATAAAAGAAACTATTTATTAAATTTAAATTCAAGCTGAACAGTGATTGACGGAAATAATACCTTATTCCTACCTGCTCATTTAATATAATATATATATATATACGCATATAAAGGGACGTTTTATAGCATATATACAACACTTTTCCTTAATCCACAAGGGACGTCATTTTGGAATCTCTTGATATTGTTTCAATAGATAACTCTTCTTAACATGCGGTTCCGTCAATCACAATGACTGAAAAGCGCGGGATGCCATCAAGAAGTAGACCTTTCTCGCCGTTATGGCGTCGTTTAATTTTCTATAATGTGAACGGTGCATGGTTTCAATGCGTCATATCAAAATTAATACTGGCATCCGGGATGCAGCAGAACGTGCACGTTGTCGGATCTCGATGAATATATTGTGTTAACGAGATCATGCCGTTTAAATCCGGGCCATTAAAGCAGAACGATGGATATACATTATGGCTCCATGGATACCCGTAGCCCTCCCTGGTCCATTTATATTCCTTTCCTGCCTCTACTAGCAACATCATGTTCTCTCGTGAACTTAATTGTCTACGATGACTCTTTAATTTTCCGTTTATGAGACAAAAGCCTTTAAACATATGCACTGAGTGTCTTGAATGAAATGAGCCATATAAACAGAGCGAGCTGCGAAAATAGGGCATAACAGTTACCTTATAGAAATGTGCACATATATATATATATATGTGTATGTATTATATGAGATCCTGTTCATAGTAATAAAAAAAAACAGAAAAATAGAAAACCATTGTCAGCTGCAAATTTCGGATAAATGAACGTTTTTCTTCAGTTAATGGCTGGATTTCATAAAGAAATGTGCATAATTTTATTTTGGTCTATAGGCCTGAGATTGAAGTGTCACATTTAATACTTTTGCACATATGTGTGTGTGATCAAAACCTTGGTATTATGTTTGCTGTTGAATACTACATAACTGGGTGTGTGTGCATACATAAGAAATAATATTTTGTCTCTCTCTACAGTTGTTTTATGAATACTTTCTGATTGTTGGGAATAGCTACATGTTACTTATATGATGACTTATGACAAGCCTAACGATTGTTTCTTTTCATTGTTGTAATTATTGGTTTGTAAATAACAATTCTGTATTGTTTTATTTTTCCAGGATTGTTGTTGAAAAATTTTCTGATTGTTTGGAATAGCCACATGTTACTTATATGATGACTTATGACAAGCTAAACGATTGTTTCTTTTCATTGTTTTAGTCGTAGGTTTGTAAATAACAATTCTGTATTGTTTTATCTTTCTAGTATTGTTGTTGAAAAATTTCTGATTGTTTGGAATAGCCACATGTTACTTATATGATGACTCATGACAAGCTAAACGATTGTTTCTTTTCATTGTTGCAATCGTAGGTTTGTAAATAACAATTCTGTATTGTTTTATCTTTCTAGGATTGTTGTTGAAAATTTTCTGATTGTTTGGAATAGCCACATGTTACTTATATGATGACTTATGACAAGCTAAACGATTGTTTCATTTCACTGTTGTAATTATAAGTTTATAGAAAAGCAATTTTGTCGTTGAATAGTTTCTGATTTTCTGTAATTCACGCGCTACTGGTATGAAAAATTACGACAATCCTGGTTGTTCCTTTTCATTTTTGTCATTGTAAGCTTGTAAATCGCATAAATTTTGAATGTTTTCGAAATTCTTTTGCACAAATATTACTCTTAAGTAGGCTTACTGCTACCGGTATGGTATGATCAATAGTTTCTGAAGGCAAATAAATGTATGTCGCACAGTTCCATCTCTTCCAATAAAGATACAGTATTAATTAACCCGTGTACGACGACGATATTGCTCGGAAACAAGTAATAATGAAAGAAGTACTACAGCCATGTTGCTTTATGAGAACTTTTTTGTAGCTGATTTGTTATTGGAATCGTCGTCGTTATAGAAATATATATATATGTGTGTGTGTGTATAAAGAGATCTTTATAGTGACTTCGTTATTACTGATTGAATAGGCAGCGCTACCCTGAGATAATTATACCACTCTAAGATGATTAAGTTAGTTGTCATGGGCGTTGTTCAAAACCGTGCAGCATTGTTTTTCCCGGGGCTCCTCCGTCTGACATTACATGCCATATCAGGTCTTAACTCAACCCGTTACCATGACTACTCCAAACTGTCCCAGAAACTTCATAACTGTCATCGTTACACATGGCTAGTCGATGATTGGAAGACGCTAGTTGGTAACCCTGGTGAGGAAGGGTTATGTTCATTTCTAGCACTTGGCGACTCTGAAGATCGGTTTAATTTTGCTGAACTCAAGACAGCCGTTATTAGCTCGTTTGTCCAAACAAGTCTCCTTCTTAGCAATTACATATAAGAAGTAAGAGAGTCGATATGGTTACATAGAGTAATCATTGGCCGCTCTTTCGTGGGGCGTATTGAATTATTTTTTATCATCACAAAATATTCATTTGCTTAAATCCAATCGCATTTCATCATTTTTCTTAGGAATCCCCAACAAATTACACTCAGTAAAAAAATGACAATTATTTATAAAAAATACGTGATTTGTTTTTAAGTATACAACATTGTCTAATTAAAATCCGCTCGAAAAAAATATCAGCGAAAAAATTGATATGCTAATTTGGAATAAATGGGTTGATGGATTTTGTAAAATATAACAAGATAGCACTCTGACGAATCCATTTTTCTTCGATGGTGGCTCAATTAGTGTTATTAATTTTCAAAAAAATCAAACCAGTTTAAACATATCTTTAAACACCCAAATAAAATTAGGCCAGTTATGTACGAAAATTATGTCTTTTGTCTCAGCAGAATGTTGACAACTAACTTTCATGGAGTAAAATATCAAAATGCATTCTTGCAGTTCGTTACAGTTTAATAATCTTTACACTCCTGCTATATTTCAGACATAAACATTCTTTATCCAACCATGTGTTACTCAAAATTACCCAAACTGCGCTTACACTATGAAGTAGGCTTCTCTTCCATTACCCAGGTCTATTCTTAAATGGCGAACTTCAGCGTTCGAACTAAAGGGTGAGGAATGGCGTTCGTATTATCTGTCAGAAACAGGGACAATGAAAACCACTTTATGGTTGTTCAGCCAATATTCACATCAGCTGGCCAAGCTACTGACCATTAAGGTCTAAAGGCCATTAGTTCGGTCTTTGCTAGTGGCATGTTGAAATTGAGTAATAGTGTGATGCAGGGAAAACACAGAATTTCTTGTTGCTGCCACTTTGAATACTATGTCAATTACAAACTAGCAAATTAAAAATCTTCCTATTGTAAGAGGTAGATCGCGCTTTGAAGTTTATTTACTAACAAAATACATTCTTCTTATCAGTTGAACGCATCAAGGATTTATTTAATTGATCTATTTTAGAACGTTATCTTTCTGCTAATGGTTTGTAAGCTATAAAAAATTATTTTTATATAGCTTCGTTTTTATAGAAATCCAATTAGTCACCTATAATTGCTTATATGTTTTGTATATATATATATATATATATATATATGTGTGTGTGTGTGTGTGTGTATATATCATGTTTATTCTGATGTAGTTCTGATTTAAAATGTGCAAGAAACATTTTTACCAATGGGAACACGGAGCTATTGTTGGTGAATTAATGTGCCAAGTATTAGACATCTTATACCTCAAACATATGTCATTATAAAGAGGGACCTTATTTCTTGCCGTTTGAAGGAACAGAGGTTTATCCAAGCGGATGAAACGGCGAGAAATAAGCTTTATTCTGTAGGCAGAGCTTGCCATGTGTTTGCCCCATTGGCTCCCCTACCATAGCTGTCTAGGAAAGTTAATCCTCACAGAGGAGGATTTACCTGATAAATCCCACCTCGAGTGATGAAGTTTTTTTTTTTTATAACTTTCATTTCTGAAGCGTAGCAGAACTTGCCAGGTGTGTGACATGCAGACTAGTAGACCTGTTGGACAAGCTGGCTGTTCACGAGCCCCGACGTAGCCACAATCTCGTCGCACGTTTTCAAAATCACTGCTCCTGAAAATTTGAAAAAATTACTTGTTCATCGGGTGAATTTCCGTCCCGTCTGTGTAACGTAACCTATTGTTACCATTCGTGTAATCCAGGCGTGTTGTGAAGATACCACTAATCTCCACAGAAGAACTCCATTGCTGAATAAAGCATTGGTTTGAGCCTTATATTTTGGTTGGTAATAATTGTGCTTTAGAAGTGAGATATCACTAATCTTCGATTCTCTTAGGGTGTATCAAAGTTGGAGCTCAAGAGTCAATCGGAGTGTACGTCTGAAAAGAGAGTGATTATGCTGTCTTAAGCTTCAGGCCAGCAACTGTTGGTCAGTAATTCTGTCTGACGTGTACCTCCGAACAGGCAATTATATATTGCAACTCTTGGCAGACGCGTGTGTAGATTCTCGTGTTGCGAGATTGTAAGCTATATTAATCCAAGCCTTACTACCCCTGACGCTCATACTCTCGCTTGTAAGCTTGTCATCGGAGTTTTCTAGGATTTGCTGCGGATTAATATCGGGCGACAGCAAGAACAGCAGTTATGTGTCATCTCAGATATGAGGGGATGTGGGTGTTAGCTTACTGGCCTCTGGAGTCGGCAAACTTAGATTTCTCTCAGCTTTTACATCAACTACACTTCTTTCGTACACACACACAAATATTTCGTGCAATCTCGCAGAAAACATCAACCAAACTTTGTTTTCCAAACCACATACGTAAAGGTATTCCGCTGCATAGAATCAGCACACACAAAAAAGGCGAAGATTTGATTGAACAATAAAATATTTTAGTGGCATTTCCGTCCCACATTAGCAGCTGTATACCAATAGATCCCCCTTACTGACTCATAGAATAGAGTGCACTCAGAGCATTCAGTGAAAATGCTCTACTATGTTTCCTTTGTTATAGTCGTTAGTCCACACCCCCATTCGTTTAAATCATTGAATTATGTTATTGTTTTCTCAGCACAAGAAGCTATCTTCACCATCGTCATCGCGAGAAATCGAACCCCGGATGTTTGTGTTGTAAGTCAGTAGACTTACGGCTGACCTACCGGGAGACCACTTAAAAAAAAAGTTGGCATACTTGAATGAAAAGTTACTTTTGTTTCCTACTCCCATTCGGGTTTAATATTGCTTAATGAACAATAATTCATACAACTTCATATCAGAATTATCTAATATGATCTGGTAATAGAAGTTTTGCTATTTATAAGTGGTTTGTCAATTTATCTGCCTTTCTAATCGCCTGTCAGTAAATCCATGTATTTATTTGTCCGTTTATATAGCTAACTTTCTAACTGTGTATATCAATTTATATGTTTATTTAAATTACCTAATTTGTCTGTCTTTTTCTGCCGTTTTTCATTTTCTTTATCTCTTTATGTAAGAATGAGTGTATGTATCTGTAGATCTACCTATATGTCTGTGTAACTCGAGTGGTAACATGTTTATGTGTTTGAGATATCGTATTTCTCAATTTAGTTGTAAGATAGAGCTTGAGTTGAGCTCACATTCAACAAATGGGGTGGGTTCTTTGTCAGAATGGTCACGTGGATACATCTATAATACTGGTTGTAGCGGCCAGCTAGAAAAGACAGACTATAGCTTTCAATAGAAAATTCTCAGATTAATGCTTAACAGAAAACGCCAGTAGTACAGTGTCCACTTTCTGTAGAGGCTGGGAAGAATTGATAGGATTTGCGCGGCCATTACCAATAAGAGGAAAGACGTGTTGGTGTCAATGCTGCCATTACCTCGTATTGAACTTAAATTATAGTTTGGGACAACGGTGTATTCCAGTGACAGTTATATTGCTTCGACAGAAGTGTACAATATCGAAGAAATGGAAGGAAGGCTAACTTTAAGCATTAACGATGAGAAACATTTGCGTGTCTTTCCTTATTCGATATCACTTGGTAGGAGGCGAGCTCGAGGTGTATGGTCAGTCCACTAACAGCAATAACTTTCCAATATAACGCTGTAGCCGATGGCCTAACAGTAACTCCTGATTATTCCACCAGTAACTCACCTCAATAGTGGTTATATATAAGTCAAGAAATATAGGAGAAGAAACCAAGAGCGTTTTTTATCCCTTCCAGTCTTCTTCAACTACATATTCAGAGTAAACCAATATACAGATAGATAGGTGTTTTTATCTGCTTGGATTTTAAGATGACGTTTATGGTAGAGTATTAGTGAAGTATGAGGTTTCAAATTCGGTCTTCTTCAACTTTTTTACTTTTTCGATTCAAGAGAGTTATATTTGATTACTATAAAACTTTTGTCAGGTGAAACACCTTAATGCATTAAAACCTTTTTTTTTGTATTATTGGAGTACGTACCAGTCTCACGTTTCCTTTCCTTTCTTTGTCTTTTGAGATCTTTGGTGTCTTACCTTCGTGGGGCGAATTTGTTTTACAGCAGATAGAATGTAGAGGACGTATGTATTTCAGTGTGTTGACATAAGATGACCGACGGAGAAGTACGTCAGTGGAAGCGTGCATCTTTCTAGAGAACACACGAGTCTTTCTTGTTTTATAGTGGTAGCAACAAATCCTATCTTCACTACTCTAAAAAAAGTCGAAGGTCAGACTCTGGAAAGGGAGTTACAAGGGTCACAAATACTTTGAACTCTTGTCACTCGTACACGAACTTCTCTAACTGGTTACCATGGTAACCAGAACGAGCTTTAGGCTGGGAAAGAACTGTTCTTGGCGCTCTGGAAGCACGTGCACTGAGTGATAGCACTGTTCTGACAGGTGAGCTTGAGCTAAATATCCTTTAGTGTCATGATAATTCAAAAAAAGTCATTTTGGAGGGAAGAAGCGGGGTGGATTGTTTTCATAGGTCTATAAAATAAGTGGACCGAATATTGTCCGTTGGGATACGAAAAACTGTCACTCTCAGTCTTTGGATTCGCTGTTGTACGCGCTGTGCTGCGTTTCGTTGTCCGCGTTCCACGCCATAACCATTTTTCATGCGTAGCCATTGGGAAGATGAAGTTATAAATGGCCCTCTCAAATCTTAAGAGCTCTAAAGAAATATTTTAGGACATTGAGCCCTGCTGTCTCTCTCGTACATTTACCTTACTGACTTAAGTGACCATGAAATACTGAAGAGAGATTCTTGTTCAGGCTGTTCGTCCCTTGGGTCAAGCGACAGTGCGGATTACATTTAACATCCTACAAGCCAGTTAACTTTATGACAACTGACACACCTTTTCTCCTATTTATTCTGCTTGTTTTCGAAGTGAGCTTTTAAAAAACCGGGGTCGATTGGCCGTGCTTGCACGCCGACGCATTAGGCCTTATCATATAGCTCGAGGGCGAAGGACGACTTTATTGAAATGTTAATGTCGAAGAGCTCATAATTTCATTTCCCAGTTATAAATCATTTCCATTCAGCATGGGTACATTAATGTGGGACAATTTTTCGATTCGATTGCGTTAGAAAGAACTGAAAGTTGTTCGGACATTTTAATGATCTATAAGTTTTGGGACGAAATTGTTTAGGAAATGGAGTAGAAAATCGGCTGGCAGCTTAAAACCGAATATTGTGCGGTATTATAATCTTACACTACACAACATCCGCGTGTTATTTGTCTGACTCATAGGAAGGAATCATCAGAAAGCAAAGACTGCCAGCCCTAATATTCGGTATCTGCAACAAAGTTATAGTTATTGACTCTCTAGCTAAAATAATTTGCGAAAATTGAGTAACATTTTATTTCTGTTAAGTTATATACCCTGTATAAGTTATAACTAAAACAGTAGTTACTAAAGGACGTTGAAGAAGAAAACATCGCATATTATTTTTGATTTATCTAAATAGTAACATTTTTTTTACATCATGATGAAACCATGGTGACAAATCGCCTTATATAGATAACATTAGCCTTGAAACCATGGTGACAAATCACCTTATATAGACGACATTAGCCTTTAAACCATGGTGACAAATCGCCTTATATAGATGGCATTAGCCTTGAAACCATGGTGACAAATCGCTTTATATAGATGACATTAGCCTTGAAACCATGGTGACAAATCGCCTTATATAGACGACATTAGCCTTGAAACCATGGTGACAAATCGCCTTATATAGATAACATTAGCCTTGAAACCACGGTGACAAATCGCCTTATATAGATGACATTAGCCTTGAAACCATGGTGACAAATCGCCTTATATAGATGACATTAGCCTTGAAACTTGGTGACAAATCGCCTTATATAGATAGACTATTAGCCTT
>NW_013665833.1:147685-158434 GCF_000517525.1 Limulus polyphemus | reverse complement strand
AACCTACGGTAGTACGAATACGACCTTATATAGTATGACATTAGCCTTGAAACCATGGTGCAAATCGCCTTATATAGATGACATTAGCCTTGAAACTATGGTGACAAATCGCCTTATATAGATGACATTAGCCTTGAAACCATGGTGACAAATCGCCTTATATAGACATTAGCTTTGAAACTATGGTGACAAATCGCCTTATATAGATAACATTAGCCTTGAAACCATGGTGACAAATCGCCTTATATAGACATTAGCCTTGAAACCATGGTGACAAATCGCCTTATATAGATGACATTAGCCTTGAAACCATGGTGACAAATTGCCTTATATAGATGACATTAGCCTTGAAACCATGGTGATAAATCGCCTTATATAGACATTAACCTTGAAACCATGGTGACAACTCGCCTTATATAGATGACATTAGCCTTGAAGCCTTGAAGCCTTGTTTAGTGAAACCCTTCTGAAATTGTTCTGCTATTTATGTAACGCACGTGGCTCACATTTTCACCTCATTTCGTCATTATAGAAGACGTTTATGTCTCTTCATGTGATATGTATTATAATTTTGATTTCGCTCTTTGTTTTCAAATATTCAACCAAATTGAGTAAAAATCGTTTGAAAATAAAACTGATTTCACTGAGCTATCGTCACTCAAGAAAAGGAATATAATAAGTTGCTACATCCCAAATACATCCTGTAAAATGTTGGTGATTGACTTGTAAGAGTGGCCATATCTAGATCTGTCATAGTTATATGTTTATAAAGGCTACCTTTTATATGGTTATCTTTTTTTCTGTGATAAGGGCAAAGATTATACTGCTTCTGTAGATCAAATTCAACCTTTTTTTAAAAAAATAAGAAACAACGTGATGTACAAGATAAAATCAGGTTTATTAGGCTTAACAAGCTTAAAAGTTTAGCCTCGTTACTATCAGTATTTGTCTTGTTACCAGAATGAGATCTTTTTAAAACTATTATCTTTCACATTTTTTTTCCAAACTTTTCGCTGATGGATGCTGTTTTAACAAGTTGCTGAAGTTTATTTGACACATAACGTGAGACATCACATCAAAACATCTGTCCCTTAGCCCTTACAAACACGCAGATCCCACAGCGGCCTCTTTTTCCTCACACGTTTGTGACACAGGTAGCGTATTCATATTGGGCGAATGACGTCATACACATATTAGTCATGATACACACACATTATGATAAATAATATGCTATTCTAAAAATTCACCATGATTATAGAACTGAGAATAAAAAAAACACATTTAACTACATATAATATAGTCAAAATCAAGAAACTTTTAAATATATAACATAGTCAAAACCAAGAAGCTTTTAAATAAAATCTTCCTACTGATTTTGGCGCCAATTCTGAAACTGCCTAAACTTTTTTTTCTTTACATCACCCAGACAAAATTTTCTTGACTGACCCTGATCTATAATCTAAATACTTATACTGTATTAAAAACTGTAGTGAAATGCATGGTGGAGAGATGAAGAAATAAGAATTTCTATTGAACTTCTTTAATTAATGTAAGCCAACTATCACTCACATGTGGTAAACCATTTAAAGGTCAATGTTTAAGACCAACATCTTTAGGTTAACTGCTCACAATAAGTGAGAAAAAACAAACAAAAAACAAACACGAAAACGAGCACTTTATAGCCATGCGTGGTGCTAATGTTTCGAACTTAGATCAAATAAAACTTCCACCTTTGATAGAATAGTTAGAGTATCATACAGCTAGTGAACCACGTTTCACGAGTAAAGTTTTGTAGCTGTAACACCTGAAATCCTGAAAGTGTCTTGTTAAGCACGAAACTGCACAATGGGCTATCTTTGCTGTGCCTATCATAAAAAGCCGAAAAAAGGCTTCTGGTAGGAGGATAACCATATGCTAACACTTTCTGTAACTAGATTTCACCTAGCGCCAAAAGTCCGCGGCAATAAGCAAGGCTGGTGTATTTTAGTTTTCAAGTTATCACGTGACCCTGGCTGTATATATATTTATAATAAAAGAAAATATGTCAACACTAGTTTTCTGATAATTATGTGACAATGTAAGCATGAAATGAACTTAAAACTAGTCCGGAGCGACTTGTAAAAGCACACAATGTAGTTATTATATATTTATCTATATGCTGATATTCTATGAAACCCAATTCACCTTTGTTTGAGGAAAACGCGGAGCTAGTTGTGCGGAAAAGCAAACATACAGGCTGCACTGCCTCACTGAGTCATATCGCAGGAAAATTGTGTATCTTCAGTTCTATAAGAATCACGAATGGCTCTTGTTGTGTCGAATATTGGCTGAAATTATTGACGTCAGCAGCATTCTTTTGTTTATCTTATGTCTTACTTGTCGACGCACATTTTCCCATTTGGACGCTTCGTGTAAACATAGCCCTGCTTGACGTGGCGTGGGAGCAGCCGTGAATGACATTCAAGTATCGAGATATTAAAGAAACATAAATATATGAAACACGTCTGAGAATTGCTTCATAAATTCTTGAAAAAGTCAAATCAGAATAAAGAAGCATGTTTGACATTGGTACCTTAATGTTCATTCATAACTGACGTAAATTGTAGGGCGTGAGTACCCTTTTATTGAATGTCCACCTAACTCAGAGTGTCATACCTGGCTAGTTGTGCATGGGAATATCGCAGTATCCAAAACTTGACTCGAACTAGATCATTTAAGAACATTAGTTTTAATTATGAAAAATGACTTTAAGATATATAGCAATTTTCAAGTGATATACTAGAGAGTAGGAAGCTGGTCAACACTACCCACTGCCAACTCTTGGGCTATTCTACTTGAATAGCGGGATTGACTGAAATTTATAATTCACCCACTGTTCAATAGTATGGTGATCGGGTTGGTTAGGTGGTAAGGACACTTGAGTCGCAATCTGAGAGTTCGATCCCGCGAAAAATGTGGAGCGATATCACTATCATTATTTATTTTTTGCGGTAACGGGACGCAAACTTACGATTCACAGTCCGGCTTGCTAATCACTAGACCGCCCATGGCCTATTAATTTTGTACATAGTACAGTCTTAGTACCCCAAGAAGATAATTTTGAAAGTGTAGGAAGCAAAATTTATTGTCACAGTATTTGTTTTGCCATTTTCAGGTAATGTGTTGAAAATATAATTACAACATACTGATAATTTTGATTTAATAACATTTTCAATTTTAATGTAAATATTGCAAAATAGCTTCAGTCCAATTTATTAATAATGTACTAACTAAAGAATAAATGTACCCCTTTTGTTGAGATAAAATGTGTGTATCTTTGAATGAAAAACCATTCCTGTTAATTGGATATCAATGACATCAAAGGTTATGTATTTTGACCTTGGTGTACAACAGTGAAGGGTATATGTTTTGAAAGGCAATTTTTGCAAGGCGTGATTGGTGTTTACTCACGGGTATCTTTGACAGATTGAATCAGAGAGTTAAAAGCTAATAACTTCTTTCTGCTGCCGCTCTAGAGGTGGCGTTGCAGAACCTGTTCTCAGAAAGACCATAAAAAAACTAGGTCCCTTGGGCGTTTGTCGGAGAATCTGTGACACCAGTTATTTATTTACGGGTATTCTTGAGCCCAAAGTGGACCCAGTGAGACCTCCCGTTGCTGACCGGTTTTGCCTTGATAGAACGCCTTTAGAGGGTCATAAATAAGAACTAATTGCCGGGGCAGGCAACAGAATCAGAGCACATCTACACGTTTTGCATTTGACAGCAGGATTGTCCCTGGATGTTATTATGCCATTTTCGTATTGTCCTATCTGTTCGACTTCGGGGAGTTTATTGGCCTATTCTATCTACAATGGTTGTAAAAGACTTTTCTTTTCAACCTCCTTAGTCTATACTACATCTTTGGAGGCCGAATATTGCAATCAGAAACACGTGAAATTTCTTTTGAAAAAAGAGCTCTTTGCTAAAACGCCAAACGCGGCAATCTCTGCTGATTATGAGTGCTCATACACACCTTTGGCATTTGAAACCTTTTCGAAAATCAGCGTATATTAGACTTTTGATGGCGCATTTTGGACTTTTCTTTTTCATTTATTTCTCTTTCAGGTGAACGTGTAATTGTATGAATCACCACGACCTTACAAGAACTCCAAGGTGAAAAGACCAGTTTTATATGATAGGCTTGAGAATTGAACAATCACAGCCATTTAGTTTTTTAGATAGATCTATTTGTCCTGCTGTGAACGTGAGTTTTCAAATGTCAGAAAACCTACCATCAATATGTGTCGGTGTAATATATGTACCAATATAGCCTACAGGTAATTCTAATGGACATAAAAAAACTCCTGGCAAGAGAGCAGGCCTTTTTTTAAAAAGAAAAACAACAAAATATCATCACTCAAGATGAATAATTGCTCTTACTTCTAAATGAGATTATGATGTACTACCTAATATTTGACAGTGAGGCTGTGTACTACATACAGATAGAAACTGGTTTAACTTCATAAGAGTAAATATGGCAGAAGAATATTTTGAGAGTGTAATACCCTTCCAAGTACTATTTCAGGGATACACATTTTAATGTATCCTAAATATCATATCATATCATATACTAGAAATGTAAGGTCAATAGAATATAAAAAAGTGTCAATATTTATCTAATTTTATAACTCTCTAATGCTTACAGTGTACCTATATGTATTTGAAACATGCTATAGTGTTTTTGGGTTTTAGTTTGTTTGTTTTGCTTCGCATTATATGTTCCAAGCTTACCGCTTAGCCAGCGGAGGCGTTGTTTTTGGAAGCGCCACCTATTGCTATTATGGGCGATGAGTTACCATCAAGTGTGAAAATTACAAAAACAACAATAACCATACACAAGAAGATCGACATAAAGCATAAAACATGTTAAAAGTATCACACCAACGGAAGTACCAAAGCATCCCTGAGCCTTGATAAAAGTTACAATTGTTCCTTACCCGAGTGACTTCCTCATCTGCTTCTTTCTCTTCCCATTCTTCCCTTACTTTATAGTTTTCGTTACTCGTCCTTCCTAATACACTTCGAATTTCAAACCATAGTTTTTAAATAATTTCTTTGGTGGATGAAGAAGGTCTCTGAACATTCTTGACCAAAGCAATCCTTCATTTCAGAATTCGTGCTGTTTTCTTTTTTGTTATTTGATGGATTTTCTTGAAACTTTGGAGACTTTGTGAGTCGTATCCAAAGTTGCCGCCGTAAGGAGTTTATTTATTCTCAGTCATAAGCAATGTCTACGTACCAACTACAGGCCTGCGTTTCGTGATACTGATACATTTTAGTTGTTTTACTATCATAATGGTGTTTTATTTACTTCCGCATACAATGAGTGTGTAAATGACATCAGGGGTCATTTAGTCATTTTCAAAATAAACGGAATAACAAATCAATGTTTAAACGAATTATATAATACATTTTATTTCATATTAAAGCGAATCTTGCAAGTTAAGCAGTGTTAACTCGCATAGAAGGTTGCTTGTGATTTAGAGGTTATCATGATTTTACTGTGAATCCGAAGATTTATGGTTCGCATCCTTTTGTCACGAAGACGCGCTCTTTACTTTAGGACCATGGATACTCTATAAAAGTGACAGTCAGTTTTCAATATTAATCTAGTTAGACAAGAGGCGCCTAAGAGTTGGAGGGGTGCTTTTGACTAGCTGCTTTTCCTCTAGCATATCAGTTCAAGATTAGGAACGCCTTTGCGCTAATAACTCCTGTGTGGCTATGCGCAAAAATTCCAAACAAACAACGACAAATAATACTATCCAACTGAATCTTTAGTAATTTGGGTGTTGCTATTTTTTCATTTCGCACCAGACTATTCGAGTGCTATCTGCACTAGCCATTCCTAGTTTTGAAATGATAAACTAGAGAGAAGGCAGTTAGTTAACACCATTCACTTCCTGTTAATGGGCTTTTCTAATCGAATAATGGGATTTGGCCTTCACCCTTATAACGCATCCACATCTCCAGAGTGCTGGAGCGCGAACCACGAAACCTCGGATCCATAAGCCTGGAACTAGTCTTTAGAATGAAAGATATAAAAACAATCTACATCGTGCTTCTATGTTTTAAAGTAAAAATGTATTTTTATTATCATCCTGAATAGTTATCTAAATTTCTGTGGCTCATCTGAAACACTGGCCATTCAAACGTTTCTCCTCCTGTTTTTTTTACACGAGAGATTTAGTTGAGTTTAATTCTTTGAAATATAATTCTTAGAAATATTTTAATCTCTTTCACGAGAAGCTTAAGGTGCCCAAAAAGCAGTTAAAACATTTGTACACACACAAATTAACAATGTTTCTCCATAATTTCTGGAGACCCCGTGTTTTGTACTTTTGCCAACAGCGTGTGCAGGCTCGTATTTACTTAAATTCGTTGCTTATAGGTATAACTAAATTTGAAGTTATAAAAAAAAACTAGAGTCGTATTTCATGCAAAAGGTATAGACTGTCATTAATTTGTTTTATAAATAACACAGCGACCTCTCATTTGTAACCATGTGATACATTTTATTATTATTTTGTAAATGGATAATATATATATTCAACTACTCAGCAGTTTCTCCCGATAGAGAATTCTCCAAAAAATTCACTTTTGCATGCGCTAATGATTTGAAATCATGTTTACTTTTATGTAACTCCAAATAATGTAACTATAGAAAAGATAAAAGTAGTTCTCATAGACATGGAAAAACGTCACTGCTACCAATCTGAATGTTATTTAATAAACGCAAATACTCTTGTCTATGGTAAGTAGTTTACAAAAGGAAATTCCAAGTTTTATGTCTCAATGAAAACAACTTAATTTTTTTAAACAAAAGGTGATCTTAGGGCAGCTCAGGAATAGGGTGTTACTAACCGCTAGAGTTTAAACACAAAATGTGATCTAAGATAGCTCAGGAACAGAGTGTTACTAACCGCTAGAGTATAAACACAAAAGGTGATACGAGTGAATGATGCTCAAACACTAGAGTTTAAATATAAATGGTGGTCTAAGGTAGCTCAGGGACTGAGTGCTACTCATCGCTAGAGTTTAAACCTAAAAGGTGATTTGAGAGTACCTCAGGGGACTGAGTACTATTCAGTGCTAGAGTTTAAACATAAAAGGTGATTTGAGAGTACCTCAGGGACTGAGTGCTATTCACTGCTAGAGTTTAAACCTAAAAGGTGATTTGAGAGTACCTCAGGGACTGAGTGCTATTCACTGCTAGAGTTTAAACCTAAAAGATGATTTGAGAGTACCTCAGGGACTGAGTGCTATTCACTGCAAGAGTTTAAATCTAAAAGGTGATTTGAGAGTACCTCAGGGACTGAGTGCTATTCACTGCTAGTGATTAAACATAAAAGGTGATTTGAGAGTACCTCAGGGACTGAGTGCTATTCACTGTTAGGGTTTAAACCTAAAAGGTGATTTGAGAGTACCTCAGGAACTGAGTGCTATTCACTGCTAGAGTTTAAACCTTAAAGGTGATTTAAGAGTACCTCAGGAACTGAGTGCTATTCATTGCTAGAGTTTAAACCTAAAATGTGATTTAAGAGTACCTCAGGGACTGAGTGCTATTCACTGCTAGAGTTTAAACCTAAAAGGTGATTTGAGAGTACCTCAGGGACTGAGTGTTATTCACTGCTAGAGTTTAAACATAAAAGGTGATTTGAGAGTACCTCAGGGACTGAGTGCTATTCACTCCTGGAGGTGGTCCGAGTGATGCTACTCACCCTGTAGGAGAATATATATAATTTGAAGCACCTCATGGACCCAGTGTCACTCGCCCCTTACAGTTTAAACAAACATGTCAATCTATATGTTAAAATATAAATAATTAACATGAATGGGGTCTTTTACGAACTCTTGGAAACATTTAGTAATGAATACTTTATCTGGAACGCATGCAATCACCCAGGTTTTCGCTCTTTCGTGCTTAATGCTACCATTCTAGTCCTGGTGTTGAAGAGAGGATTTACACTGAGTTGGGTGCACCATGAACATCAAATACCACACTTTAGTTCCAAGTGTCTTCCAGTACTTGTTTTCGAAGAACTGTTTAGAAAAGAAATATGACAGCACCTCCTAGAGGTCACATACCCTGTCACCCTCCACCTAAAGCCAGGCCCGCCTGCCTTGACAACCTTATAGATTGACCGTGAAAGAAGCCACACGGCTTGTTTATTCCTGCCACCCCCACCCCCGTATCTCGGGATGCGGCGAGCGCCTCTATGTCTCCTGTTCTATTCGTTGTATAGGATGGACATACCAGATGACCAGGGGGGGGGGATAACTAGTGGCTCTTGTAAACACCGTTACGCTAATATTTCTTCGATTGTCAGCTGCATCGTGGCAGGTTTATGTCTCTGTGTCTTGGAGCCTGCATATTGTGAAGATGTAAACTTGTGTTTACATATGCTTTTAAGAAACTGGAATATCCTGTTTCCCCAGATAAAATAGTTTGTTTTTCAAGCTTAACGAGCTAGCTACGTATACCCCCAATAATTTTACAGATCCAAGACTAATCGTATATACCTCTTTTGTAGATTTTCACAACTTCGTAAAAAGTGAGATAATTATTATTTTTAATTTTATTTATTTCGTCTTATTCTTACAGATTTCGAGGAGTAATAACCGTTTTTTTTTAGGTACGAAAATACAGTTAAACAAATATCAAATATATATGGACTTGTTCGCAGCATACTATCTGTTCATAACATGACATAACATAATGTTTTGGGACAACAAGGGATATATTGGTACATCTCGGCTGTCCATCCTCTAAAATAGACTAAAACTATTAAATAAATAAATTTAAAAAATCTTAAAGCTAACGCTTATCATTCATATATTTATCAAGCTTTCCCTTAAACTCTATTAAATTTACTACCTCCACAACATCCATAGGCAACCCATTCTAAAGGCCAACCACTCTGTTAGAAAAATAAAACTTCTTAGCTGAAGATGGCTCCTACCCTGCCAAAATTTATATTTGTGCCACCTAGTCCTACTATTCTCGTCGTTAAGTATGAAAAAAACAACAGATGATACACCAACACTATCAATTCCTTTTACAATCTTAAACAACTCAATCAGATCCCCTCTAACTCTTCCCTTTTCAAGAGAAAACAATTTGAGAGATCTCAACTTCTCCTGGTATGAGACTCTTCCCATCCCAGCACCATTCTAGTTATCCTCCTCAAGCCCTTTTCAACAATTCAATATCTATCCTAAGGTAAGGAACCCAAGAATGAACACAATTCTCCAAGTGTGGCCTAACCAGTGACTTATACAACGAAATTATATAACCTCTTTAGACTTGTATTCAATATTTCTGTAGATACAACCTAAAGTCCTAGGAACAACACACTGCTTGGATAGCTTAAGAGACTGTTCAACCATTATACCAATATCCCTTTCTTTCATCACACAAGGTTATTCCCATCCACATTATAATTATAGTTCAAATTATGATAACCCACACGCAATTATCTTGCATTTATTATAATTAAAACCCATTTGCAACTTATTTGCTCAACTCACTAAATGGTTTGAACACAACACAACTACTGTTTAAATTATGTATTAAATGTATTGTGTTAGTAACATTTGTTGTAATACACGCGTCGACAAATACACATGTTAATTGTTTGATGGAACTAAGAGAAACGACTTAATTTTCGAGGGTACTGGCAGTTCGAGAAACCTCGATATTTGGCCAAACAAAGTCACACCATTGGTTTGTTGATAGTTATAATGTCAGCTGTGAGCCAGAGGTAGCTTACAACGGGACTCAAATCCCTGGTATTTATCTCCGTCCCGAGTGCACGTGACAAGCCTGCCGGGTGGCACGTGAGGTCACCCCCTTCTTCAAGTAAGATAACCCCCAATTTGCCGGGACGGATCGCTCTGCCACCCACATTACCCAGCGTGAACATGGCCCTTGTGCTTAGTGAATGTTATGATATATGATTTCAGTGGAGGGACACATGTTTGAGAGAAGATGAAAAACATGTGCATAGAAAAACAACTGTGTTGACGTTCTTCAACATAGGGCGCCCTACTCGACTTCTCTTAACGTTCTCTTTCGAGCTAGTTGCTGATGCTAGGATTCTAACTGTGTAAAAGAAGAGCTATTCAACACTTATAAAACTTACGATGTCTTATTTATTTTACTCCTTCACGCAACAATGACAGTTAAACATTTTAAAGTTTTATTGTAAAAATCCTTCGAAAGCCTTGTGTAACTCGCACTGTCGTCATAATGAATCACAAACCATGATACGTTTACCACAAAAAAACAGTTGACAAAGGATTGCATGTGTTTACTGATAAAACCGAGCTTAAAAGATACGTAATAAAAGTATGTCTAATTAGCTACACTGATGACCAGGTTGGCTTCTGGTTTAACTTTAAGTTTATAGCTTACTCCGGTCAGAAAGTATTATTACTTATCTATATAGATATTGCAAATTATTGTAATAGACGAAGTACTGAAAGCTGTAAAAACTGATGATAGTAGATATGCATTATCTTACCTTATAACCAGTGTCACAACATCACAATACTTTTTATTAGTTATTAAACATCATCTTACTCCTCACATTTCGTCTGCAAAAGGTGGTTTGTTTGTGTGTTTTGAATTTCACGCAAAGATACACGAGGGCTATCTGCGCTAGCTATCCCTAACTTAGCAGTGTAAAACTAGAGGGAAGACAGCTA